>NW_027445499.1:0-77204 GCF_035582795.1 Mycteria americana | reverse complement strand
AAGGGACAGTGAAAACCAGCTAGAGCTTTCAGTGCTGGCAGCTTTCCTGTGGGCGCAATCTTTGGACGTTTCCAATTTGGCAGCCGGGCTCTGCCAGAGAGAGATACAGAGTGTTGCCCCATTACGAAGCAATGCTTTAGCAGAGCGCGAATGTCTGTGTGGCAGCGAATGCAGTTCCAAGGGACAGTGAAAACCAGCTAGAGCTTTCAGTGCTGGCAGCTTTCCTGTGGGCGCAATGTCTGGACGTTTCCAATTTGGCAGCCGGGCTCTGCCAGAGAGAGATACAGAGTGTTGCCCCATTACGAAGCAATGCTTTAGCAGAGCGCGAATGTCTGTGTGGCAGCGAAAGCAGTTCCAAGGGACAGTGAAAACCAGCTAGAGCTTTCAGTGCTGGCAGCTTTCCTGTGGGCGCAATCTCTGGACGTTTCCAATTTGGCAGCCGGGCTCTGCCAGAGAGACATACAGAGTGTTGCCCCATTACGAAGCAATGCTTTAGCAGAGCGCGAATGTCTGTGTGGCAGCGAATGCAGTTCCAAGGGACAGTGAAAACCAGCTAGAGCTTTCAGTGCTGGCAGCTTTCCTGTGGGCGCAATCTCTGGACGTTTCCAATTTGGCAGCCGGGCTCTGCCAGAGAGAGATACAGAGTGTTGCCCCATTACGAAGCAATGCTTTAGCAGAGCGCGAATGTCTGTGTGGCAGCGAATGCAGTTCCAAGGGACAGTGAAAACCAGCTAGAGCTTTCAGTGCTGGCAGCTTTCCTGTGGGCGCAATCTCTGGACGTTTCCAATTTGGCAGCCGGGCTCTGCCAGAGAGAGATACAGAGTGTTGCCCCATTACAAAGCAATGCTTTAGCAGAGCGCGAATGTCTGTGTGGCAGCGAATGCAGTTCCAAGGGACAGTGAAAACCAGCTAGAGCTTTCAGTGCTGGCAGCTTTCCTGTGGGCGCAATCTCTGGACGTTTCCAATTTGGCAGCCGGGCTCTGCCAGAGAGAGATACAGAGTGTTGCCCCATTAGGAAGCAATGCTTTAGCAGAGCGCGAATGTCTGTGTGGCAGCGAATGCAGTTCCAAGGGACAGTGAAAACCAGCTAGAGCTTTCAGTGCTGGCAGCTTTCCTGTGGGCACAATGTCTGGACGTTTCCAATTTGGCAGCCGGGCTCTGCCAGAGAGAGATACAGAGTGTTGCCCCATTACGAAGCAATGCTTTAGCAGAGCGCAAATGTCTGTGTGGCAGCGAATGCAGTTCCAAGGGACAGTGAAAACCAGCTAGAGTTTTCAGTACTGGCATCTTTCCTGTGGGCGCAATCTCTGGACGTTTCCAATTTGGCAGCCGGGCTCTGCCAGAGAGAGATACAGAGTGTTGCCCCATTACGAAGCAATGCTTTAGCAGAGCGCGAATGTCTGTGTGGCAGCGAATGCAGTTCCAAGGGACAGTGAAAACCAGCTAGAGCTTTCAGTGCTGGCAGCTTTCCTGTGGGCGCAATGTCTGGACGTTTCCAATTTGGCAGCCGGGCTCTGCCAGAGAGAGATACAGAGTGTTGCCCCATTAGGAAGCAATGCTTTAGCAGAGCGCGAATGTCTGTGTGGCAGCGAATGCAGTTCCAAGGGACAGTGAAAACCAGCTAGAGCTTTCAGTGCTGGCATCTTTCCTGTGGGCGCAATGTCTGGACGTTTCCAATTTGGCAGCCGGGCTCTGCCAGAGAGAGATACAGAGTGTTGCCCCATTACGAAGCAATGCTTTAGCAGAGCGCGAATGTCTGTGTGGCAGCGAATGCAGTTCCAAGGGACAGTGAAAACCAGCTAGAGCTTTCAGTGCTGGCAGCTTTCCTGTGGGCGCAATCTCTGGACGTTTCCAATTTGGCAGCCGGGCTCTGCCAGAGAGAGATACAGAGTGTTGCCCCATTACGAAGCAATGCTTTAGCAGAGCGCGAATGTCTGTGTGGCAGCGAATGCAGTTCCAAGGGACAGTGAAAACCAGCTAGAGCTTTCAGTGCTGGCAGCTTTCCTGTGGGCGCAATCTTTGGACGTTTCCAATTTGGCAGCCGGGCTCTGCCAGAGAGAGATACAGAGTGTTGCCCCATTACGAAGCAATGCTTTAGCAGAGCGCGAATGTCTGTGTGGCAGCGAATGCAGTTCCAAGGGACAGTGAAAACCAGCTAGAGCTTTCAGTGCTGGCAGCTTTCCTGTGGGCGCAATCTCTGGACGTTTCCAATTTGGCAGCCGGGCTCTGCCAGAGAGAGATACAGAGTGTTGCCCCATTACGAAGCAATGCTTTAGCAGAGCGCGAATGTCTGTGTGGCAGCGAATGCAGTTCCAAGGGACAGTGAAAACCAGCTAGAGCTTTCAGTGCTGGCAGCTTTCCTGTGGGCGCAATCTCTGGACGTTTCCAATTTGGCAGCCGGGCTCTGCCAGAGAGAGATACAGAGTGTTGCCCCATTACGAAGCAATGCTTTAGCAGAGCGCGAATGTCTGTGTGGCAGCGAATGCAGTTCCAAGGGACAGTGAAAACCAGCTAGAGCTTTCAGTGCTGGCAGCTTTCCTGTGGGCGCAACCTCTGGACGTTTCCAATTTGGCAGCCGGGCTCTGCCAGAGAGAGATACAGAGTGTTGCCCCATTACGAAGCAATGCTTTAGCAGAGCGCGAATGTCTGTGTGGCAGCGAATGCAGTTCCAAGGGACAGTGAAAACCAGCTAGAGCTTTCAGTGCTGGCAGCTTTCCTGTGGGTGCAATGTCTGGACGTTTCCAATTTGGCAGCCGGGCTCTGCCAGAGAGAGATACAGAGTGTTGCCCCATTACGAAGCAAAGCTTTAGCAGAGCGCGAATGTCTGTGTGGCAGCGAATGAAGTTCCAAGGGACAGTGAAAACCAGCTAGAGCTTTCAGTGCTGGCAGCTTTCCTGTGGGCACAATGTCTGGACGTTTCCAATTTGGCAGCCGGGCTCTGCCAGAGAGAGATACAGAGTGTTGCCCCATTACGAAGCAATGCTTTAGCAGAGCGCGAATGTCTGTGTGGCAGCGAATGCAGTTCCAAGGGACAGTGAAAACCAGCTAGAGTTTTCAGTACTGGCATCTTACCTGTGGGCGCAATCTCTGGACGTTTCCAATTTGGCAGCCGGGCTCTGCCAGAGAGAGATACAGAGTGTTGCCCCATTACGAAGCAATGCTTTAGCAGAGCGCGAATGTCTGTGTGGCAGCGAATGCAGTTCCAAGGGACAGTGAAAACCAGCTAGAGCTTTCAGTGCTGGCAGCTTTCCTGTGGGCGCAATGTCTGGACGTTTCCAATTTGGCAGCCGGGCTCTGCCAGAGAGAGATACAGAGTGTTGCCCCATTACGAAGCAATGCTTTAGCAGAGCGCGAATGTCTGTGTGGCAGCGAATGCAGTTCCAAGGGACAGTGAAAACCAGCTAGAGCTTTCAGTGCTGGCAGCTTTCCTGTGTGCGCAATCTCTGGACGTTTCCAATTTGGCAGCCGGGCTCTGCCAGAGAGAGATACAGAGTGTTGCCCCATTAGGAAGCAATGCTTTAGCAGAGCGCGAATGTCTGTGTGGCAGCGAATGCAGTTCCAAGGGACAGTGAAAACCAGCTAGAGCTTTCAGTGCTGGCAGCTTTCCTGTGGGCGCAATCTCTGGACGTTTCCAATTTGGCAGCCGGGCTCTGCCAGAGAGAGATACAGAGTGTTGCCCCATTACGAAGCAATGCTTTAGCAGAGCGCAAATGTCTGTGTGGCAGCGAATGCAGTTCCAAGGGACAGTGAAAACCAGCTAGAGCTTTCAGTGCTGGCATCTTTCCTGTGGGCCCAATCTCTGGACGTTTCCAATTTGGCAGCCGGGCTCTGCCAGAGAGAGATACAGAGTGTTGCCCCATTACGAAGCAATGCTTTAGCAGAGCGCGAATGTCTGTGTGGCAGCGAATGCAGTTCCAAGGGACAGTGAAAACCAGCTAGAGCTTTCAGTGCTGGCAGCTTTCCTGTGGGCGCAATCTCTGGACGTTTCCAATTTGGCAGCCGGGCTCTGCCAGAGAGAGATACAGAGTGTTGCCCCATTACGAAGCAATGCTTTAGCAGAGCGCGAATGTCTGTGTGGCAGCGAATGCAGTTCCAAGGGACAGTGAAAACCAGCTAGAGCTTTCAGTGCTGGCAGCTTTCCTGTGGGCGCAATCTCTGGACGTTTCCAATTTGGCAGCCGGGCTCTGCCAGAGAGAGATACAGAGTGTTGCCCCATTACGAAGCAATGCTTTAGCAGAGCGCGAATGTCTGTGTGGCAGCGAATGCAGTTCCAAGGGACAGTGAAAACCAGCTAGAGCTTTCAGTGCTGGCAGCTTTCCTGTGGGCGCAATCTCTGGACGTTTCCAATTTGGCAGCCGGGCTCTGCCAGAGAGAGATACAGAGTGTTGCCCCATTACGAAGCAATGCTTTAGCAGAGCGCGAATGTCTGTGTGGCAGCGAATGCAGTTCCAAGGGACAGTGAAAACCAGCTAGAGCTTTCAGTGCTGGCAGCTTTCCTGTGGGCGCAATCTCTGGACGTTTCCAATTTGGCAGCCGGGCTCTGCCAGAGAGAGATACAGAGTGTTGCCCCATTACGAAGCAATGCTTTAGCAGAGCGCGAATGTCTGTGTGGCAGCGAATGCAGTTCCAAGGGACAGTGAAAACCAGCTAGAGCTTTCAGTGCTGGCAGCTTTCCTGTGGGCGCAATGTCTGGACGTTTCCAATTTGGCAGCCGGGCTCTGCCAGAGAGAGATACAGAGTGTTGCCCCATTACGAAGCAATGCTTTAGCAGAGCGCGAATGTCTGTGTGGCAGCGAATGCAGTTCCAAGGGACAGTGAAAACCAGCTAGAGCTTTCAGTGCTGGCAGCTTTCCTGTGGGCGCAATCTCTGGACGTTTCCAATTTGGCAGCCGGGCTCTGCCAGAGAGAGATACAGAGTGTTGCCCCATTAGGAAGCAATGCTTTAGCAGAGCGCGAATGTCTGTGTGGCAGCGAATGCAGTTCCAAGGGACAGTGAAAACCAGCTAGAGCTTTCAGTGCTGGCATCTTTCCTGTGGGCGCAATGTCTGGACGTTTCCAATTTGGCAGCCGGGCTCTGCCAGAGAGAGATACAGAGTGTTGCCCCATTAGGAAGCAATGCTTTAGCAGAGCGCGAATGTCTGTGTGGCAGCGAATGCAGTTCCAAGGGACAGTGAAAACCAGCTAGAGCTTTCAGTGCTGGCAGCTTTCCTGTGGGCGCAATCTCTGGACGTTTCCAATTTGGCAGCCGGGCTCTGCCAGAGAGAGATACAGAGTGTTGCCCCATTACGAAGCAATGCTTTAGCAGAGCGCGAATGTCTGTGTGGCAGCGAATGCAGTTCCAAGGGACAGTGAAAACCAGCTAGAGCTTTCAGTGCTGGCAGCTTTCCTGTGGGCGCAATCTCTGGACGTTTCCAATTTGGCAGCCGGGCTCTGCCAGAGAGAGATACAGAGTGTTGCCCCATTACGAAGCAAAGCTTTAGCAGAGCGCGAATGTCTGTGTGGCAGCGAATGCAGTTCCAAGGGACAGTGAAAACCAGCTAGAGCTTTCAGTGCTGGCAGCTTTCCTGTGGGCGCAATGTCTGGACGTTTCCAATTTGGCAGCCGGGCTCTGCCAGAGAGAGATACAGAGTGTTGCCCCATTACGAAGCAATGCTTTAGCAGAGCGCGAATGTCTGTGTGGCAGCGAATGCAGTTCCAAGGGACAGTGAAAACCAGCTAGAGCTTTCAGTGCTGGCAGCTTTCCTGTGGGCGCAATCTCTGGACGTTTCCAATTTGGCAGCCGGGCTCTGCCAGAGAGAGATACAGAGTGTTGCCCCATTAGGAAGCAATGCTTTAGCAGAGCGCGAATGTCTGTGTGGCAGCGAATGCAGTTCCAAGGGACAGTGAAAACCAGCTAGAGCTTTCAGTGCTGGCAGCTTTCCTGTGGGCGCAATCTCTGGACGTTTCCAATTTGGCAGCCGGGCTCTGCCAGAGAGAGATACAGAGTGTTGCCCCATTACGAAGCAATGCTTTAGCAGAGCGCGAATGTCTGTGTGGCAGCGAATGCAGTTCCAAGGGACAGTGAAAACCAGCTAGAGCTTTCAGTGCTGGCAGCTTTCCTGTGGGCGCAATGTCTGGACGTTTCCAATTTGGCAGCCGGGCTCTGCCAGAGAGAGATACAGAGTGTTGCCCCATTAGGAAGCAATGCTTTAGCAGAGCGCGAATGTCTGTGTGGCAGCGAATGCAGTTCCAAGGGACAGTGAAAACCAGCTAGAGCTTTCAGTGCTGGCAGCTTTCCTGTGGGCGCAATCTCTGGACGTTTCCAATTTGGCAGCCGGGCTCTGCCAGAGAGACATACAGAGTGTTGCCCCATTACGAAGCAATGCTTTAGCAGAGCGCGAATGTCTGTGTGGCAGCGAATGCAGTTCCAAGGGACAGTGAAAACCAGCTAGAGCTTTCAGTGCTGGCAGCTTTCCTGTGGGCGCAATCTCTGGACGTTTCCAATTTGGCAGCCGGGCTCTGCCAGAGAGAGATACAGAGTGTTGCCCCATTACGAAGCAATGCTTTAGCAGAGCGCGAATGTCTGTGTGGCAGCGAATGCAGTTCCAAGGGACAGTGAAAACCAGCTACAGCTTTCAGTGCTGGCAGCTTTCCTGTGGGCGCAATGTCTGGACGTTTCCAATTTGGCAGCCGGGCTCTGCCAGAGAGAGATACAGAGTGTTGCCCCATTACGAAGCAATGCTTTAGCAGAGCGCGAATGTCTGTGTGGCAGCGAATGCAGTTCCAAGGGACAGTGAAAACCAGCTAGAGCTTTCAGTGCTGGCAGCTTTCCTGTGGGCGCAATCTCTGGACGTTTCCAATTTGGCAGCCGGGCTCTGCCAGAGAGAGATACAGAGTGTTGCCCCATTACGAAGCAATGCTTTAGCAGAGCGCGAATGTCTGTGTGGCAGCGAATGCAGTTCCAAGGGACAGTGAAAACCAGCTAGAGCTTTCAGTGCTGGCAGCTTTCCTGTGGGCGCAATCTCTGGACGTTTCCAATTTGGCAGCCGGGCTCTGCCAGAGAGAGATACAGAGTGTTGCCCCATTACGAAGCAATGCTTTAGCAGAGCGCGAATGTCTGTGTGGCAGCGAATGCAGTTCCAAGGGACAGTGAAAACCAGCTAGAGCTTTCAGTGCTGGCAGCTTTCCTGTGGGCGCAATGTCTGGACGTTTCCAATTTGGCAGCCGGGCTCTGCCAGAGAGAGATACAGAGTGTTGCCCCATTAGGAAGCAATGCTTTAGCAGAGCGCGAATGTCTGTGTGGCAGCGAATGCAGTTCCAAGGGACAGTGAAAACCAGCTAGAGCTTTCAGTGCTGGCAGCTTTCCTGTGGGCGCAATCTCTGGACGTTTCCAATTTGGCAGCCGGGCTCTGCCAGAGAGAGATACAGAGTGTTGCCCCATTACGAAGCAATGCTTTAGCAGAGCGCGAATGTCTGTGTGGCAGCGAATGCAGTTCCAAGGGACAGTGAAAACCAGCTAGAGCTTTCAGTGCTGGCAGCTTTCCTGTGGGCGCAATCTCTGGACGTTTCCAATTTGGCAGCCGGGCTCTGCCAGAGAGAGATACAGAGTGTTGCCCCATTACGAAGCAATGCTTTAGCAGAGCGCGAATGTCTGTGTGGCAGCGAATGCAGTTCCAAGGGACAGTGAAAACCAGCTAGAGCTTTCAGTGCTGGCAGCTTTCCTGTGGGCGCAATCTCTGGACGTTTCCAATTTGGCAGCCGGGCTCTGCCAGAGAGAGATACAGAGTGTTGCCCCATTACGAAGCAATGCTTTAGCAGAGCGCGAATGTCTGTGTGGCAGCGAATGCAGTTCCAAGGGACAGTGAAAACCAGCTAGAGCTTTCAGTGCTGGCAGCTTTCCTGTGGGCGCAATCTCTGGACGTTTCCAATTTGGCAGCCGGGCTCTGCCAGAGAGAGATACAGAGTGTTGCCCCATTAGGAAGCAATGCTTTAGCAGAGCGCGAATGTCTGTGTGGCAGCGAATGCAGTTCCAAGGGACAGTGAAAACCAGCTAGAGCTTTCAGTGCTGGCAGCTTTCCTGTGGGCGCAATCTCTGGACGTTTCCAATTTGGCAGCCGGGCTCTGCCAGAGAGAGATACAGAGTGTTGCCCCATTACGAAGCAATGCTTTAGCAGAGCGCGAATGTCTGTGTGGCAGCGAATGCAGTTCCAAGGGACAGTGAAAACCAGCTAGAGCTTTCAGTGCTGGCAGCTTTCCTGTGGGCGCAATGTCTGGACGTTTCCAATTTGGCAGCCGGGCTCTGCCAGAGAGAGATACAGAGTGTTGCCCCATTAGGAAGCAATGCTTTAGCAGAGCGCGAATGTCTGTGTGGCAGCGAATGCAGTTCCAAGGGACAGTGAAAACCAGCTAGAGCTTTCAGTGCTGGCAGCTTTCCTGTGGGCGCAATCTCTGGACGTTTCCAATTTGGCAGCCGGGCTCTGCCAGAGAGACATACAGAGTGTTGCCCCATTACGAAGCAATGCTTTAGCAGAGCGCGAATGTCTGTGTGGCAGCGAATGCAGTTCCAAGGGACAGTGAAAACCAGCTAGAGCTTTCAGTGCTGGCAGCTTTCCTGTGGGCGCAATCTCTGGACGTTTCCAATTTGGCAGCCGGGCTCTGCCAGAGAGAGATACAGAGTGTTGCCCCATTACGAAGCAATGCTTTAGCAGAGCGCGAATGTCTGTGTGGCAGCGAATGCAGTTCCAAGGGACAGTGAAAACCAGCTACAGCTTTCAGTGCTGGCAGCTTTCCTGTGGGCGCAATGTCTGGACGTTTCCAATTTGGCAGCCGGGCTCTGCCAGAGAGAGATACAGAGTGTTGCCCCATTACGAAGCAATGCTTTAGCAGAGCGCGAATGTCTGTGTGGCAGCGAATGCAGTTCCAAGGGACAGTGAAAACCAGCTAGAGCTTTCAGTGCTGGCAGCTTTCCTGTGGGCGCAATCTCTGGACGTTTCCAATTTGGCAGCCGGGCTCTGCCAGAGAGAGATACAGAGTGTTGCCCCATTACGAAGCAATGCTTTAGCAGAGCGCGAATGTCTGTGTGGCAGCGAATGCAGTTCCAAGGGACAGTGAAAACCAGCTAGAGCTTTCAGTGCTGGCAGCTTTCCTGTGGGCGCAATCTCTGGACGTTTCCAATTTGGCAGCCGGGCTCTGCCAGAGAGAGATACAGAGTGTTGCCCCATTACGAAGCAATGCTTTAGCAGAGCGCGAATGTCTGTGTGGCAGCGAATGCAGTTCCAAGGGACAGTGAAAACCAGCTAGAGCTTTCAGTGCTGGCAGCTTTCCTGTGGGCGCAATGTCTGGACGTTTCCAATTTGGCAGCCGGGCTCTGCCAGAGAGAGATACAGAGTGTTGCCCCATTAGGAAGCAATGCTTTAGCAGAGCGCGAATGTCTGTGTGGCAGCGAATGCAGTTCCAAGGGACAGTGAAAACCAGCTAGAGCTTTCAGTGCTGGCAGCTTTCCTGTGGGCGCAATCTCTGGACGTTTCCAATTTGGCAGCCGGGCTCTGCCAGAGAGAGATACAGAGTGTTGCCCCATTACGAAGCAATGCTTTAGCAGAGCGCGAATGTCTGTGTGGCAGCGAATGCAGTTCCAAGGGACAGTGAAAACCAGCTAGAGCTTTCAGTGCTGGCAGCTTTCCTGTGGGCGCAATCTCTGGACGTTTCCAATTTGGCAGCCGGGCTCTGCCAGAGAGAGATACAGAGTGTTGCCCCATTACGAAGCAATGCTTTAGCAGAGCGCGAATGTCTGTGTGGCAGCGAATGCAGTTCCAAGGGACAGTGAAAACCAGCTAGAGCTTTCAGTGCTGGCAGCTTTCCTGTGGGCGCAATCTCTGGACGTTTCCAATTTGGCAGCCGGGCTCTGCCAGAGAGAGATACAGAGTGTTGCCCCATTACGAAGCAATGCTTTAGCAGAGCGCGAATGTCTGTGTGGCAGCGAATGCAGTTCCAAGGGACAGTGAAAACCAGCTAGAGCTTTCAGTGCTGGCAGCTTTCCTGTGGGCGCAACCTCTGGACGTTTCCAATTTGGCAGCCGGGCTCTGCCAGAGAGAGATACAGAGTGTTGCCCCATTACGAAGCAATGCTTTAGCAGAGCGCGAATGTCTGTGTGGCAGCGAATGCAGTTCCAAGGGACAGTGAAAACCAGCTAGAGCTTTCAGTGCTGGCAGCTTTCCTGTGGGTGCAATGTCTGGACGTTTCCAATTTGGCAGCCGGGCTCTGCCAGAGAGAGATACAGAGTGTTGCCCCATTACGAAGCAAAGCTTTAGCAGAGCGCGAATGTCTGTGTGGCAGCGAATGAAGTTCCAAGGGACAGTGAAAACCAGCTAGAGCTTTCAGTGCTGGCAGCTTTCCTGTGGGCACAATGTCTGGACGTTTCCAATTTGGCAGCCGGGCTCTGCCAGAGAGAGATACAGAGTGTTGCCCCATTACGAAGCAATGCTTTAGCAGAGCGCGAATGTCTGTGTGGCAGCGAATGCAGTTCCAAGGGACAGTGAAAACCAGCTAGAGTTTTCAGTACTGGCATCTTACCTGTGGGCGCAATCTCTGGACGTTTCCAATTTGGCAGCCGGGCTCTGCCAGAGAGAGATACAGAGTGTTGCCCCATTACGAAGCAATGCTTTAGCAGAGCGCGAATGTCTGTGTGGCAGCGAATGCAGTTCCAAGGGACAGTGAAAACCAGCTAGAGCTTTCAGTGCTGGCAGCTTTCCTGTGGGCGCAATGTCTGGACGTTTCCAATTTGGCAGCCGGGCTCTGCCAGAGAGAGATACAGAGTGTTGCCCCATTAGGAAGCAATGCTTTAGCAGAGCGCGAATGTCTGTGTGGCAGCGAATGCAGTTCCAAGGGACAGTGAAAACCAGCTAGAGCTTTCAGTGCTGGCAGCTTTCCTGTGGGCGCAATGTCTGGACGTTTCCAATTTGGCAGCCGGGCTCTGCCAGAGAGAGATACAGAGTGTTGCCCCATTAGGAAGCAATGCTTTAGCAGAGCGCGAATGTCTGTGTGGCAGCGAATGCAGTTCCAAGGGACAGTGAAAACCAGCTAGAGCTTTCAGTGCTGGCAGCTTTCCTGTGGGCGCAATCTCTGGACGTTTCCAATATGGCAGCCGGGCTCTGCCAGAGAGAGATACAGAGTGTTGCCCCATTACGAAGCAAAGCTTTAGCAGAGCGCGAATGTCTGTGTGGCAGCGAATGCAGTTCCAAGGGACAGTGAAAACCAGCTAGAGCTTTCAGTGCTGGCAGCTTTCCTGTGGGCGCAACCTCTGGACGTTTCCAATTTGGCAGCCGGGCTCTGCCAGAGAGAGATACAGAGTGTTGCCCCATTACGAAGCAATGCTTTAGCAGAGCGCGAATGTCTGTGTGGCAGCGAATGCAGTTCCAAGGGACAGTGAAAACCAGCTAGAGCTTTCAGTGCTGGCAGCTTTCCTGTGGGCGCAACCTCTGGACGTTTCCAATTTGGCAGCCGGGCTCTGCCAGAGAGAGATACAGAGTGTTGCCCCATTACGAAGCAATGCTTTAGCAGAGCGCGAATGTCTGTGTGGCAGCGAATGCAGTTCCAAGGGACAGTGAAAACCAGCTAGAGCTTTCAGTGCTGGCAGCTTTCCTGTGGGTGCAATGTCTGGACGTTTCCAATTTGGCAGCCGGGCTCTGCCAGAGAGAGATACAGAGTGTTGCCCCATTACGAAGCAAAGCTTTAGCAGAGCGCGAATGTCTGTGTGGCAGCGAATGCAGTTCCAAGGGACAGTGAAAACCAGCTAGAGTTTTCAGTACTGGCATCTTACCTGTGGGCGCAATCTCTGGACGTTTCCAATTTGGCAGCCGGGCTCTGCCAGAGAGAGATACAGAGTGTTGCCCCATTACGAAGCAATGCTTTAGCAGAGCGCGAATGTCTGTGTGGCAGCGAATGCAGTTCCAAGGGACAGTGAAAACCAGCTAGAGCTTTCAGTGCTGGCAGCTTTCCTGTGGGCGCAATGTCTGGACGTTTCCAATTTGGCAGCCGGGCTCTGCCAGAGAGAGATACAGAGTGTTGCCCCATTACGAAGCAATGCTTTAGCAGAGCGCGAATGTCTGTGTGGCAGCGAATGCAGTTCCAAGGGACAGTGAAAACCAGCTAGAGCTTTCAGTGCTGGCAGCTTTCCTGTGGGCGCAATCTCTGGACGTTTCCAATTTGGCAGCCGGGCTCTGCCAGAGAGAGATACAGAGTGTTGCCCCATTAGGAAGCAATGCTTTAGCAGAGCGCGAATGTCTGTGTGGCAGCGAATGCAGTTCCAAGGGACAGTGAAAACCAGCTAGAGCTTTCAGTGCTGGCAGCTTTCCTGTGGGCGCAATCTCTGGACGTTTCCAATTTGGCAGCCGGGCTCTGCCAGAGAGAGATACAGAGTGTTGCCCCATTACGAAGCAATGCTTTAGCAGAGCGCAAATGTCTGTGTGGCAGCGAATGCAGTTCCAAGGGACAGTGAAAACCAGCTAGAGCTTTCAGTGCTGGCAGCTTTCCTGTGGGCGCAATCTCTGGACGTTTCCAATTTGGCAGCCGGGCTCTGCCAGAGAGAGATACAGAGTGTTGCCCCATTACGAAGCAATGCTTTAGCAGAGCGCGAATGTCTGTGTGGCAGCGAATGCAGTTCCAAGGGACAGTGAAAACCAGCTAGAGCTTTCAGTGCTGGCAGCTTTCCTGTGGGCGCAATCTTTGGACGTTTCCAATTTGGCAGCCGGGCTCTGCCAGAGAGAGATACAGAGTGTTGCCCCATTACGAAGCAATGCTTTAGCAGAGCGCGAATGTCTGTGTGGCAGCGAATGCAGTTCCAAGGGACAGTGAAAACCAGCTAGAGCTTTCAGTGCTGGCAGCTTTCCTGTGGGCGCAATCTCTGGACGTTTCCAATTTGGCAGCCGGGCTCTGCCAGAGAGAGATACAGAGTGTTGCCCCATTACGAAGCAATGCTTTAGCAGAGCGCGAATGTCTGTGTGGCAGCGAATGCAGTTCCAAGGGACAGTGAAAACCAGCTAGAGCTTTCAGTGCTGGCAGCTTTCCTGTGGGCGCAATCTCTGGACGTTTCCAATTTGGCAGCCGGGCTCTGCCAGAGAGAGATACAGAGTGTTGCCCCATTACGAAGCAATGCTTTAGCAGAGCGCGAATGTCTGTGTGGCAGCGAATGCAGTTCCAAGGGACAGTGAAAACCAGCTAGAGCTTTCAGTGCTGGCAGCTTTCCTGTGGGCGCAACCTCTGGACGTTTCCAATTTGGCAGCCGGGCTCTGCCAGAGAGAGATACAGAGTGTTGCCCCATTACGAAGCAATGCTTTAGCAGAGCGCGAATGTCTGTGTGGCAGCGAATGCAGTTCCAAGGGACAGTGAAAACCAGCTAGAGCTTTCAGTGCTGGCAGCTTTCCTGTGGGTGCAATGTCTGGACGTTTCCAATTTGGCAGCCGGGCTCTGCCAGAGAGAGATACAGAGTGTTGCCCCATTACGAAGCAAAGCTTTAGCAGAGCGCGAATGTCTGTGTGGCAGCGAATGAAGTTCCAAGGGACAGTGAAAACCAGCTAGAGCTTTCAGTGCTGGCAGCTTTCCTGTGGGCACAATGTCTGGACGTTTCCAATTTGGCAGCCGGGCTCTGCCAGAGAGAGATACAGAGTGTTGCCCCATTACGAAGCAATGCTTTAGCAGAGCGCGAATGTCTGTGTGGCAGCGAATGCAGTTCCAAGGGACAGTGAAAACCAGCTAGAGTTTTCAGTACTGGCATCTTACCTGTGGGCGCAATCTCTGGACGTTTCCAATTTGGCAGCCGGGCTCTGCCAGAGAGAGATACAGAGTGTTGCCCCATTACGAAGCAATGCTTTAGCAGAGCGCGAATGTCTGTGTGGCAGCGAATGCAGTTCCAAGGGACAGTGAAAACCAGCTAGAGCTTTCAGTGCTGGCAGCTTTCCTGTGGGCGCAATGTCTGGACGTTTCCAATTTGGCAGCCGGGCTCTGCCAGAGAGAGATACAGAGTGTTGCCCCATTAGGAAGCAATGCTTTAGCAGAGCGCGAATGTCTGTGTGGCAGCGAATGCAGTTCCAAGGGACAGTGAAAACCAGCTAGAGCTTTCAGTGCTGGCAGCTTTCCTGTGGGCGCAATGTCTGGACGTTTCCAATTTGGCAGCCGGGCTCTGCCAGAGAGAGATACAGAGTGTTGCCCCATTAGGAAGCAATGCTTTAGCAGAGCGCGAATGTCTGTGTGGCAGCGAATGCAGTTCCAAGGGACAGTGAAAACCAGCTAGAGCTTTCAGTGCTGGCAGCTTTCCTGTGGGCGCAATCTCTGGACGTTTCCAATATGGCAGCCGGGCTCTGCCAGAGAGAGATACAGAGTGTTGCCCCATTACGAAGCAAAGCTTTAGCAGAGCGCGAATGTCTGTGTGGCAGCGAATGCAGTTCCAAGGGACAGTGAAAACCAGCTAGAGCTTTCAGTGCTGGCAGCTTTCCTGTGGGCGCAACCTCTGGACGTTTCCAATTTGGCAGCCGGGCTCTGCCAGAGAGAGATACAGAGTGTTGCCCCATTACGAAGCAATGCTTTAGCAGAGCGCGAATGTCTGTGTGGCAGCGAATGCAGTTCCAAGGGACAGTGAAAACCAGCTAGAGCTTTCAGTGCTGGCAGCTTTCCTGTGGGCGCAACCTCTGGACGTTTCCAATTTGGCAGCCGGGCTCTGCCAGAGAGAGATACAGAGTGTTGCCCCATTACGAAGCAATGCTTTAGCAGAGCGCGAATGTCTGTGTGGCAGCGAATGCAGTTCCAAGGGACAGTGAAAACCAGCTAGAGCTTTCAGTGCTGGCAGCTTTCCTGTGGGTGCAATGTCTGGACGTTTCCAATTTGGCAGCCGGGCTCTGCCAGAGAGAGATACAGAGTGTTGCCCCATTACGAAGCAAAGCTTTAGCAGAGCGCGAATGTCTGTGTGGCAGCGAATGAAGTTCCAAGGGACAGTGAAAACCAGCTAGAGCTTTCAGTGCTGGCAGCTTTCCTGTGGGCACAATGTCTGGACGTTTCCAATTTGGCAGCCGGGCTCTGCCAGAGAGAGATACAGAGTGTTGCCCCATTACGAAGCAATGCTTTAGCAGAGCGCGAATGTCTGTGTGGCAGCGAATGCAGTTCCAAGGGACAGTGAAAACCAGCTAGAGTTTTCAGTACTGGCATCTTACCTGTGGGCGCAATCTCTGGACGTTTCCAATTTGGCAGCCGGGCTCTGCCAGAGAGAGATACAGAGTGTTGCCCCATTACGAAGCAATGCTTTAGCAGAGCGCGAATGTCTGTGTGGCAGCGAATGCAGTTCCAAGGGACAGTGAAAACCAGCTAGAGCTTTCAGTGCTGGCAGCTTTCCTGTGGGCGCAATGTCTGGACGTTTCCAATTTGGCAGCCGGGCTCTGCCAGAGAGAGATACAGAGTGTTGCCCCATTACGAAGCAATGCTTTAGCAGAGCGCGAATGTCTGTGTGGCAGCGAATGCAGTTCCAAGGGACAGTGAAAACCAGCTAGAGCTTTCAGTGCTGGCAGCTTTCCTGTGTGCGCAATCTCTGGACGTTTCCAATTTGGCAGCCGGGCTCTGCCAGAGAGAGATACAGAGTGTTGCCCCATTAGGAAGCAATGCTTTAGCAGAGCGCGAATGTCTGTGTGGCAGCGAATGCAGTTCCAAGGGACAGTGAAAACCAGCTAGAGCTTTCAGTGCTGGCAGCTTTCCTGTGGGCGCAATCTCTGGACGTTTCCAATTTGGCAGCCGGGCTCTGCCAGAGAGAGATACAGAGTGTTGCCCCATTACGAAGCAATGCTTTAGCAGAGCGCAAATGTCTGTGTGGCAGCGAATGCAGTTCCAAGGGACAGTGAAAACCAGCTAGAGCTTTCAGTGCTGGCATCTTTCCTGTGGGCCCAATCTCTGGACGTTTCCAATTTGGCAGCCGGGCTCTGCCAGAGAGAGATACAGAGTGTTGCCCCATTACGAAGCAATGCTTTAGCAGAGCGCGAATGTCTGTGTGGCAGCGAATGCAGTTCCAAGGGACAGTGAAAACCAGCTAGAGCTTTCAGTGCTGGCAGCTTTCCTGTGGGCGCAATCTCTGGACGTTTCCAATTTGGCAGCCGGGCTCTGCCAGAGAGAGATACAGAGTGTTGCCCCATTACGAAGCAATGCTTTAGCAGAGCGCGAATGTCTGTGTGGCAGCGAATGCAGTTCCAAGGGACAGTGAAAACCAGCTAGAGCTTTCAGTGCTGGCAGCTTTCCTGTGGGCGCAATCTCTGGACGTTTCCAATTTGGCAGCCGGGCTCTGCCAGAGAGAGATACAGAGTGTTGCCCCATTACGAAGCAATGCTTTAGCAGAGCGCGAATGTCTGTGTGGCAGCGAATGCAGTTCCAAGGGACAGTGAAAACCAGCTAGAGCTTTCAGTGCTGGCAGCTTTCCTGTGGGCGCAACCTCTGGACGTTTCCAATTTGGCAGCCGGGCTCTGCCAGAGAGAGATACAGAGTGTTGCCCCATTACGAAGCAATGCTTTAGCAGAGCGCGAATGTCTGTGTGGCAGCGAATGCAGTTCCAAGGGACAGTGAAAACCAGCTAGAGCTTTCAGTGCTGGCAGCTTTCCTGTGGGTGCAATGTCTGGACGTTTCCAATTTGGCAGCCGGGCTCTGCCAGAGAGAGATACAGAGTGTTGCCCCATTACGAAGCAAAGCTTTAGCAGAGCGCGAATGTCTGTGTGGCAGCGAATGAAGTTCCAAGGGACAGTGAAAACCAGCTAGAGCTTTCAGTGCTGGCAGCTTTCCTGTGGGCACAATGTCTGGACGTTTCCAATTTGGCAGCCGGGCTCTGCCAGAGAGAGATACAGAGTGTTGCCCCATTACGAAGCAATGCTTTAGCAGAGCGCGAATGTCTGTGTGGCAGCGAATGCAGTTCCAAGGGACAGTGAAAACCAGCTAGAGTTTTCAGTACTGGCATCTTACCTGTGGGCGCAATCTCTGGACGTTTCCAATTTGGCAGCCGGGCTCTGCCAGAGAGAGATACAGAGTGTTGCCCCATTACGAAGCAATGCTTTAGCAGAGCGCGAATGTCTGTGTGGCAGCGAATGCAGTTCCAAGGGACAGTGAAAACCAGCTAGAGCTTTCAGTGCTGGCAGCTTTCCTGTGGGCGCAATGTCTGGACGTTTCCAATTTGGCAGCCGGGCTCTGCCAGAGAGAGATACAGAGTGTTGCCCCATTAGGAAGCAATGCTTTAGCAGAGCGCGAATGTCTGTGTGGCAGCGAATGCAGTTCCAAGGGACAGTGAAAACCAGCTAGAGCTTTCAGTGCTGGCAGCTTTCCTGTGGGCGCAATGTCTGGACGTTTCCAATTTGGCAGCCGGGCTCTGCCAGAGAGAGATACAGAGTGTTGCCCCATTACGAAGCAATGCTTTAGCAGAGCGCGAATGTCTGTGTGGCAGCGAATGCAGTTCCAAGGGACAGTGAAAACCAGCTAGAGCTTTCAGTGCTGGCAGCTCTCCTGTGGGCGCAATCTCTGGACGTTTCCAATATGGCAGCCGGGCTCTGCCAGAGAGAGATACAGAGTGTTGCCCCATTACGAAGCAAAGCTTTAGCAGAGCGCGAATGTCTGTGTGGCAGCGAATGCAGTTCCAAGGGACAGTGAAAACCAGCTAGAGCTTTCAGTGCTGGCAGCTTTCCTGTGGGCGCAACCTCTGGACGTTTCCAATTTGGCAGCCGGGCTCTGCCAGAGAGAGATACAGAGTGTTGCCCCATTACGAAGCAATGCTTTAGCAGAGCGCGAATGTCTGTGTGGCAGCGAATGCAGTTCCAAGGGACAGTGAAAACCAGCTAGAGCTTTCAGTGCTGGCAGCTTTCCTGTGGGCGCAACCTCTGGACGTTTCCAATTTGGCAGCCGGGCTCTGCCAGAGAGAGATACAGAGTGTTGCCCCATTACGAAGCAATGCTTTAGCAGAGCGCGAATGTCTGTGTGGCAGCGAATGCAGTTCCAAGGGACAGTGAAAACCAGCTAGAGCTTTCAGTGCTGGCAGCTTTCCTGTGGGTGCAATGTCTGGACGTTTCCAATTTGGCAGCCGGGCTCTGCCAGAGAGAGATACAGAGTGTTGCCCCATTACGAAGCAAAGCTTTAGCAGAGCGCGAATGTCTGTGTGGCAGCGAATGAAGTTCCAAGGGACAGTGAAAACCAGCTAGAGCTTTCAGTGCTGGCAGCTTTCCTGTGGGCACAATGTCTGGACGTTTCCAATTTGGCAGCCGGGCTCTGCCAGAGAGAGATACAGAGTGTTGCCCCATTACGAAGCAATGCTTTAGCAGAGCGCGAATGTCTGTGTGGCAGCGAATGCAGTTCCAAGGGACAGTGAAAACCAGCTAGAGTTTTCAGTACTGGCATCTTACCTGTGGGCGCAATCTCTGGACGTTTCCAATTTGGCAGCCGGGCTCTGCCAGAGAGAGATACAGAGTGTTGCCCCATTACGAAGCAATGCTTTAGCAGAGCGCGAATGTCTGTGTGGCAGCGAATGCAGTTCCAAGGGACAGTGAAAACCAGCTAGAGCTTTCAGTGCTGGCAGCTTTCCTGTGTGCGCAATCTCTGGACGTTTCCAATTTGGCAGCCGGGCTCTGCCAGAGAGAGATACAGAGTGTTGCCCCATTAGGAAGCAATGCTTTAGCAGAGCGCGAATGTCTGTGTGGCAGCGAATGCAGTTCCAAGGGACAGTGAAAACCAGCTAGAGCTTTCAGTGCTGGCAGCTTTCCTGTGGGCGCAATCTCTGGACGTTTCCAATTTGGCAGCCGGGCTCTGCCAGAGAGAGATACAGAGTGTTGCCCCATTACGAAGCAATGCTTTAGCAGAGCGCAAATGTCTGTGTGGCAGCGAATGCAGTTCCAAGGGACAGTGAAAACCAGCTAGAGCTTTCAGTGCTGGCATCTTTCCTGTGGGCCCAATCTCTGGACGTTTCCAATTTGGCAGCCGGGCTCTGCCAGAGAGAGATACAGAGTGTTGCCCCATTACGAAGCAATGCTTTAGCAGAGCGCGAATGTCTGTGTGGCAGCGAATGCAGTTCCAAGGGACAGTGAAAACCAGCTAGAGCTTTCAGTGCTGGCAGCTTTCCTGTGGGCGCAATCTCTGGACGTTTCCAATTTGGCAGCCGGGCTCTGCCAGAGAGAGATACAGAGTGTTGCCCCATTACGAAGCAATGCTTTAGCAGAGCGCGAATGTCTGTGTGGCAGCGAATGCAGTTCCAAGGGACAGTGAAAACCAGCTAGAGCTTTCAGTGCTGGCAGCTTTCCTGTGGGCGCAATGTCTGGACGTTTCCAATTTGGCAGCCGGGCTCTGCCAGAGAGAGATACAGAGTGTTGCCCCATTACGAAGCAATGCTTTAGCAGAGCGCGAATGTCTGTGTGGCAGCGAATGCAGTTCCAAGGGACAGTGAAAACCAGCTAGAGCTTTCAGTGCTGGCATCTTTCCTGTGGGCGCAATGTCTGGACGTTTCCAATTTGGCAGCCGGGCTCTGCCAGAGAGAGATACAGAGTGTTGCCCCATTAGGAAGCAATGCTTTAGCAGAGCGCGAATGTCTGTGTGGCAGCGAATGCAGTTCCAAGGGACAGTGAAAACCAGCTAGAGCTTTCAGTGCTGGCATCTTTCCTGTGGGCGCAATGTCTGGACGTTTCCAATTTGGCAGCCGGGCTCTGCCAGAGAGAGATACAGAGTGTTGCCCCATTAGGAAGCAATGCTTTAGCAGAGCGCGAATGTCTGTGTGGCAGCGAATGCAGTTCCAAGGGACAGTGAAAACCAGCTAGAGCTTTCAGTGCTGGCAGCTTTCCTGTGGGCGCAATCTCTGGACGTTTCCAATTTGGCAGCCGGGCTCTGCCAGAGAGAGATACAGAGTGTTGCCCCATTACGAAGCAATGCTTTAGCAGAGCGCGAATGTCTGTGTGGCAGCGAATGCAGTTCCAAGGGACAGTGAAAACCAGCTAGAGCTTTCAGTGCTGGCAGCTTTCCTGTGGGCGCAATCTCTGGACGTTTCCAATTTGGCAGCCGGGCTCTGCCAGAGAGAGATACAGAGTGTTGCCCCATTACGAAGCAAAGCTTTAGCAGAGCGCGAATGTCTGTGTGGCAGCGAATGCAGTTCCAAGGGACAGTGAAAACCAGCTAGAGCTTTCAGTGCTGGCAGCTTTCCTGTGGGCGCAATGTCTGGACGTTTCCAATTTGGCAGCCGGGCTCTGCCAGAGAGAGATACAGAGTGTTGCCCCATTACGAAGCAATGCTTTAGCAGAGCGCGAATGTCTGTGTGGCAGCGAATGCAGTTCCAAGGGACAGTGAAAACCAGCTAGAGCTTTCAGTGCTGGCAGCTTTCCTGTGGGCGCAATCTCTGGACGTTTCCAATTTGGCAGCCGGGCTCTGCCAGAGAGAGATACAGAGTGTTGCCCCATTAGGAAGCAATGCTTTAGCAGAGCGCGAATGTCTGTGTGGCAGCGAATGCAGTTCCAAGGGACAGTGAAAACCAGCTAGAGCTTTCAGTGCTGGCAGCTTTCCTGTGGGCGCAATCTCTGGACGTTTCCAATTTGGCAGCCGGGCTCTGCCAGAGAGAGATACAGAGTGTTGCCCCATTACGAAGCAATGCTTTAGCAGAGCGCGAATGTCTGTGTGGCAGCGAATGCAGTTCCAAGGGACAGTGAAAACCAGCTAGAGCTTTCAGTGCTGGCAGCTTTCCTGTGGGCGCAATGTCTGGACGTTTCCAATTTGGCAGCCGGGCTCTGCCAGAGAGAGATACAGAGTGTTGCCCCATTAGGAAGCAATGCTTTAGCAGAGCGCGAATGTCTGTGTGGCAGCGAATGCAGTTCCAAGGGACAGTGAAAACCAGCTAGAGCTTTCAGTGCTGGCAGCTTTCCTGTGGGCGCAATCTCTGGACGTTTCCAATTTGGCAGCCGGGCTCTGCCAGAGAGAGATACAGAGTGTTGCCCCATTACGAAGCAATGCTTTAGCAGAGCGCGAATGTCTGTGTGGCAGCGAATGCAGTTCCAAGGGACAGTGAAAACCAGCTACAGCTTTCAGTGCTGGCAGCTTTCCTGTGGGCGCAATGTCTGGACGTTTCCAATTTGGCAGCCGGGCTCTGCCAGAGAGAGATACAGAGTGTTGCCCCATTAGGAAGCAATGCTTTAGCAGAGCGCGAATGTCTGTGTGGCAGCGAATGCAGTTCCAAGGGACAGTGAAAACCAGCTAGAGCTTTCAGTGCTGGCAGCTTTCCTGTGGGCGCAATCTCTGGACGTTTCCAATTTGGCAGCCGGGCTCTGCCAGAGAGAGATACAGAGTGTTGCCCCATTACGAAGCAATGCTTTAGCAGAGCGCGAATGTCTGTGTGGCAGCGAATGCAGTTCCAAGGGACAGTGAAAACCAGCTAGAGCTTTCAGTGCTGGCAGCTTTCCTGTGGGCGCAATCTCTGGACGTTTCCAATTTGGCAGCCGGGCTCTGCCAGAGAGAGATACAGAGTGTTGCCCCATTACGAAGCAATGCTTTAGCAGAGCGCGAATGTCTGTGTGGCAGCGAATGCAGTTCCAAGGGACAGTGAAAACCAGCTAGAGCTTTCAGTGCTGGCAGCTTTCCTGTGGGCGCAATGTCTGGACGTTTCCAATTTGGCAGCCGGGCTCTGCCAGAGAGAGATACAGAGTGTTGCCCCATTAGGAAGCAATGCTTTAGCAGAGCGCGAATGTCTGTGTGGCAGCGAATGCAGTTCCAAGGGACAGTGAAAACCAGCTAGAGCTTTCAGTGCTGGCAGCTTTCCTGTGGGCGCAATCTCTGGACGTTTCCAATTTGGCAGCCGGGCTCTGCCAGAGAGAGATACAGAGTGTTGCCCCATTACGAAGCAATGCTTTAGCAGAGCGCGAATGTCTGTGTGGCAGCGAATGCAGTTCCAAGGGACAGTGAAAACCAGCTAGAGCTTTCAGTGCTGGCAGCTTTCCTGTGGGCGCAATGTCTGGACGTTTCCAATTTGGCAGCCGGGCTCTGCCAGAGAGAGATACAGAGTGTTGCCCCATTAGGAAGCAATGCTTTAGCAGAGCGCGAATGTCTGTGTGGCAGCGAATGCAGTTCCAAGGGACAGTGAAAACCAGCTAGAGCTTTCAGTGCTGGCAGCTTTCCTGTGGGCGCAATCTCTGGACGTTTCCAATTTGGCAGCCGGGCTCTGCCAGAGAGAGATACAGAGTGTTGCCCCATTACGAAGCAATGCTTTAGCAGAGCGCGAATGTCTGTGTGGCAGCGAATGCAGTTCCAAGGGACAGTGAAAACCAGCTAGAGCTTTCAGTGCTGGCAGCTTTCCTGTGGGCGCAATCTCTGGACGTTTCCAATTTGGCAGCCGGGCTCTGCCAGAGAGAGATACAGAGTGTTGCCCCATTACGAAGCAATGCTTTAGCAGAGCGCGAATGTCTGTGTGGCAGCGAATGCAGTTCCAAGGGACAGTGAAAACCAGCTAGAGCTTTCAGTGCTGGCAGCTTTCCTGTGGGCGCAACCTCTGGACGTTTCCAATTTGGCAGCCGGGCTCTGCCAGAGAGAGATACAGAGTGTTGCCCCATTACGAAGCAATGCTTTAGCAGAGCGCGAATGTCTGTGTGGCAGCGAATGCAGTTCCAAGGGACAGTGAAAACCAGCTAGAGCTTTCAGTGCTGGCAGCTTTCCTGTGGGCGCAATGTCTGGACGTTTCCAATTTGGCAGCCGGGCTCTGCCAGAGAGAGATACAGAGTGTTGCCCCATTACGAAGCAAAGCTTTAGCAGAGCGCGAATGTCTGTGTGGCAGCGAATGAAGTTCCAAGGGACAGTGAAAACCAGCTAGAGCTTTCAGTGCTGGCAGCTTTCCTGTGGGCACAATGTCTGGACGTTTCCAATTTGGCAGCCGGGCTCTGCCAGAGAGAGATACAGAGTGTTGCCCCATTACGAAGCAATGCTTTAGCAGAGCGCGAATGTCTGTGTGGCAGCGAATGCAGTTCCAAGGGACAGTGAAAACCAGCTAGAGTTTTCAGTACTGGCATCTTACCTGTGGGCGCAATCTCTGGACGTTTCCAATTTGGCAGCCGGGCTCTGCCAGAGAGAGATACAGAGTGTTGCCCCATTACGAAGCAATGCTTTAGCAGAGCGCGAATGTCTGTGTGGCAGCGAATGCAGTTCCAAGGGACAGTGAAAACCAGCTAGAGCTTTCAGTGCTGGCAGCTTTCCTGTGGGCGCAATGTCTGGACGTTTCCAATTTGGCAGCCGGGCTCTGCCAGAGAGAGATACAGAGTGTTGCCCCATTAGGAAGCAATGCTTTAGCAGAGCGCGAATGTCTGTGTGGCAGCGAATGCAGTTCCAAGGGACAGTGAAAACCAGCTAGAGCTTTCAGTGCTGGCAGCTTTCCTGTGGGCGCAATCTCTGGACGTTTCCAATTTGGCAGCCGGGCTCTGCCAGAGAGAGATACAGAGTGTTGCCCCATTAGGAAGCAATGCTTTAGCAGAGCGCGAATGTCTGTGTGGCAGCGAATGCAGTTCCAAGGGACAGTGAAAACCAGCTAGAGCTTTCAGTGCTGGCAGCTTTCCTGTGGGCGCAATCTCTGGACGTTTCCAATATGGCAGCCGGGCTCTGCCAGAGAGAGATACAGAGTGTTGCCCCATTACGAAGCAAAGCTTTAGCAGAGCGCGAATGTCTGTGTGGCAGCGAATGCAGTTCCAAGGGACAGTGAAAACCAGCTAGAGCTTTCAGTGCTGGCAGCTTTCCTGTGGGCGCAACCTCTGGACGTTTCCAATTTGGCAGCCGGGCTCTGCCAGAGAGAGATACAGAGTGTTGCCCCATTACGAAGCAATGCTTTAGCAGAGCGCGAATGTCTGTGTGGCAGCGAATGCAGTTCCAAGGGACAGTGAAAACCAGCTAGAGCTTTCAGTGCTGGCAGCTTTCCTGTGGGCGCAACCTCTGGACGTTTCCAATTTGGCAGCCGGGCTCTGCCAGAGAGAGATACAGAGTGTTGCCCCATTACGAAGCAATGCTTTAGCAGAGCGCGAATGTCTGTGTGGCAGCGAATGCAGTTCCAAGGGACAGTGAAAACCAGCTAGAGCTTTCAGTGCTGGCAGCTTTCCTGTGGGTGCAATGTCTGGACGTTTCCAATTTGGCAGCCGGGCTCTGCCAGAGAGAGATACAGAGTGTTGCCCCATTACGAAGCAAAGCTTTAGCAGAGCGCGAATGTCTGTGTGGCAGCGAATGAAGTTCCAAGGGACAGTGAAAACCAGCTAGAGCTTTCAGTGCTGGCAGCTTTCCTGTGGGCACAATGTCTGGACGTTTCCAATTTGGCAGCCGGGCTCTGCCAGAGAGAGATACAGAGTGTTGCCCCATTACGAAGCAATGCTTTAGCAGAGCGCGAATGTCTGTGTGGCAGCGAATGCAGTTCCAAGGGACAGTGAAAACCAGCTAGAGTTTTCAGTACTGGCATCTTACCTGTGGGCGCAATCTCTGGACGTTTCCAATTTGGCAGCCGGGCTCTGCCAGAGAGAGATACAGAGTGTTGCCCCATTACGAAGCAATGCTTTAGCAGAGCGCGAATGTCTGTGTGGCAGCGAATGCAGTTCCAAGGGACAGTGAAAACCAGCTAGAGCTTTCAGTGCTGGCAGCTTTCCTGTGGGCGCAATGTCTGGACGTTTCCAATTTGGCAGCCGGGCTCTGCCAGAGAGAGATACAGAGTGTTGCCCCATTACGAAGCAATGCTTTAGCAGAGCGCGAATGTCTGTGTGGCAGCGAATGCAGTTCCAAGGGACAGTGAAAACCAGCTAGAGCTTTCAGTGCTGGCAGCTTTCCTGTGGGCGCAATCTCTGGACGTTTCCAATTTGGCAGCCGGGCTCTGCCAGAGAGAGATACAGAGTGTTGCCCCATTACGAAGCAATGCTTTAGCAGAGCGCGAATGTCTGTGTGGCAGCGAATGCAGTTCCAAGGGACAGTGAAAACCAGCTAGAGCTTTCAGTGCTGGCAGCTTTCCTGTGGGCGCAATCTCTGGACGTTTCCAATTTGGCAGCCGGGCTCTGCCAGAGAGAGATACAGAGTGTTGCCCCATTACGAAGCAAAGCTTTAGCAGAGCGCGAATGTCTGTGTGGCAGCGAATGCAGTTCCAAGGGACAGTGAAAACCAGCTAGAGCTTTCAGTGCTGGCAGCTTTCCTGTGGGCGCAATGTCTGGACGTTTCCAATTTGGCAGCCGGGCTCTGCCAGAGAGAGATACAGAGTGTTGCCCCATTACGAAGCAATGCTTTAGCAGAGCGCGAATGTCTGTGTGGCAGCGAATGCAGTTCCAAGGGACAGTGAAAACCAGCTAGAGCTTTCAGTGCTGGCAGCTTTCCTGTGGGCGCAATCTCTGGACGTTTCCAATTTGGCAGCCGGGCTCTGCCAGAGAGAGATACAGAGTGTTGCCCCATTAGGAAGCAATGCTTTAGCAGAGCGCGAATGTCTGTGTGGCAGCGAATGCAGTTCCAAGGGACAGTGAAAACCAGCTAGAGCTTTCAGTGCTGGCAGCTTTCCTGTGGGCGCAATCTCTGGACGTTTCCAATTTGGCAGCCGGGCTCTGCCAGAGAGAGATACAGAGTGTTGCCCCATTACGAAGCAATGCTTTAGCAGAGCGCGAATGTCTGTGTGGCAGCGAATGCAGTTCCAAGGGACAGTGAAAACCAGCTAGAGCTTTCAGTGCTGGCAGCTTTCCTGTGGGCGCAATGTCTGGACGTTTCCAATTTGGCAGCCGGGCTCTGCCAGAGAGAGATACAGAGTGTTGCCCCATTAGGAAGCAATGCTTTAGCAGAGCGCGAATGTCTGTGTGGCAGCGAATGCAGTTCCAAGGGACAGTGAAAACCAGCTAGAGCTTTCAGTGCTGGCAGCTTTCCTGTGGGCGCAATCTCTGGACGTTTCCAATTTGGCAGCCGGGCTCTGCCAGAGAGAGATACAGAGTGTTGCCCCATTACGAAGCAATGCTTTAGCAGAGCGCGAATGTCTGTGTGGCAGCGAATGCAGTTCCAAGGGACAGTGAAAACCAGCTACAGCTTTCAGTGCTGGCAGCTTTCCTGTGGGCGCAATGTCTGGACGTTTCCAATTTGGCAGCCGGGCTCTGCCAGAGAGAGATACAGAGTGTTGCCCCATTAGGAAGCAATGCTTTAGCAGAGCGCGAATGTCTGTGTGGCAGCGAATGCAGTTCCAAGGGACAGTGAAAACCAGCTAGAGCTTTCAGTGCTGGCAGCTTTCCTGTGGGCGCAATCTCTGGACGTTTCCAATTTGGCAGCCGGGCTCTGCCAGAGAGAGATACAGAGTGTTGCCCCATTACGAAGCAATGCTTTAGCAGAGCGCGAATGTCTGTGTGGCAGCGAATGCAGTTCCAAGGGACAGTGAAAACCAGCTAGAGCTTTCAGTGCTGGCAGCTTTCCTGTGGGCGCAATCTCTGGACGTTTCCAATTTGGCAGCCGGGCTCTGCCAGAGAGAGATACAGAGTGTTGCCCCATTACGAAGCAATGCTTTAGCAGAGCGCGAATGTCTGTGTGGCAGCGAATGCAGTTCCAAGGGACAGTGAAAACCAGCTAGAGCTTTCAGTGCTGGCAGCTTTCCTGTGGGCGCAATGTCTGGACGTTTCCAATTTGGCAGCCGGGCTCTGCCAGAGAGAGATACAGAGTGTTGCCCCATTAGGAAGCAATGCTTTAGCAGAGCGCGAATGTCTGTGTGGCAGCGAATGCAGTTCCAAGGGACAGTGAAAACCAGCTAGAGCTTTCAGTGCTGGCAGCTTTCCTGTGGGCGCAATCTCTGGACGTTTCCAATTTGGCAGCCGGGCTCTGCCAGAGAGAGATACAGAGTGTTGCCCCATTACGAAGCAATGCTTTAGCAGAGCGCGAATGTCTGTGTGGCAGCGAATGCAGTTCCAAGGGACAGTGAAAACCAGCTAGAGCTTTCAGTGCTGGCAGCTTTCCTGTGGGCGCAATGTCTGGACGTTTCCAATTTGGCAGCCGGGCTCTGCCAGAGAGAGATACAGAGTGTTGCCCCATTAGGAAGCAATGCTTTAGCAGAGCGCGAA
Organism: Mycteria americana; assembly: GCF_035582795.1. Taxonomy (NCBI): domain Eukaryota; kingdom Metazoa; phylum Chordata; class Aves; order Ciconiiformes; family Ciconiidae; genus Mycteria; species Mycteria americana. The sequence goes on along the minus strand of NW_027445499.1, from coordinate 50,175 downwards.
TGTCTGTGTGGCAGCGAATGCAGTTCCAAGGGACAGTGAAAACCAGCTAGAGCTTTCAGTGCTGGCAGCTTTCCTGTGGGCGCAATCTCTGGACGTTTCCAATTTGGCAGCCGGGCTCTGCCAGAGAGAGATACAGAGTGTTGCCCCATTACGAAGCAATGCTTTAGCAGAGCGCGAATGTCTGTGTGGCAGCGAATGCAGTTCCAAGGGACAGTGAAAACCAGCTAGAGCTTTCAGTGCTGGCAGCTTTCCTGTGGGCGCAATCTCTGGACGTTTCCAATTTGGCAGCCGGGCTCTGCCAGAGAGAGATACAGAGTGTTGCCCCATTACGAAGCAATGCTTTAGCAGAGCGCGAATGTCTGTGTGGCAGCGAATGCAGTTCCAAGGGACAGTGAAAACCAGCTAGAGCTTTCAGTGCTGGCAGCTTTCCTGTGGGCGCAACCTCTGGACGTTTCCAATTTGGCAGCCGGGCTCTGCCAGAGAGAGATACAGAGTGTTGCCCCATTACGAAGCAATGCTTTAGCAGAGCGCGAATGTCTGTGTGGCAGCGAATGCAGTTCCAAGGGACAGTGAAAACCAGCTAGAGCTTTCAGTGCTGGCAGCTTTCCTGTGGGCGCAATGTCTGGACGTTTCCAATTTGGCAGCCGGGCTCTGCCAGAGAGAGATACAGAGTGTTGCCCCATTACGAAGCAAAGCTTTAGCAGAGCGCGAATGTCTGTGTGGCAGCGAATGAAGTTCCAAGGGACAGTGAAAACCAGCTAGAGCTTTCAGTGCTGGCAGCTTTCCTGTGGGCACAATGTCTGGACGTTTCCAATTTGGCAGCCGGGCTCTGCCAGAGAGAGATACAGAGTGTTGCCCCATTACGAAGCAATGCTTTAGCAGAGCGCGAATGTCTGTGTGGCAGCGAATGCAGTTCCAAGGGACAGTGAAAACCAGCTAGAGTTTTCAGTACTGGCATCTTACCTGTGGGCGCAATCTCTGGACGTTTCCAATTTGGCAGCCGGGCTCTGCCAGAGAGAGATACAGAGTGTTGCCCCATTACGAAGCAATGCTTTAGCAGAGCGCGAATGTCTGTGTGGCAGCGAATGCAGTTCCAAGGGACAGTGAAAACCAGCTAGAGCTTTCAGTGCTGGCAGCTTTCCTGTGGGCGCAATGTCTGGACGTTTCCAATTTGGCAGCCGGGCTCTGCCAGAGAGAGATACAGAGTGTTGCCCCATTAGGAAGCAATGCTTTAGCAGAGCGCGAATGTCTGTGTGGCAGCGAATGCAGTTCCAAGGGACAGTGAAAACCAGCTAGAGCTTTCAGTGCTGGCAGCTTTCCTGTGGGCGCAATCTCTGGACGTTTCCAATTTGGCAGCCGGGCTCTGCCAGAGAGAGATACAGAGTGTTGCCCCATTAGGAAGCAATGCTTTAGCAGAGCGCGAATGTCTGTGTGGCAGCGAATGCAGTTCCAAGGGACAGTGAAAACCAGCTAGAGCTTTCAGTGCTGGCAGCTTTCCTGTGGGCGCAATCTCTGGACGTTTCCAATATGGCAGCCGGGCTCTGCCAGAGAGAGATACAGAGTGTTGCCCCATTACGAAGCAAAGCTTTAGCAGAGCGCGAATGTCTGTGTGGCAGCGAATGCAGTTCCAAGGGACAGTGAAAACCAGCTAGAGCTTTCAGTGCTGGCAGCTTTCCTGTGGGCGCAACCTCTGGACGTTTCCAATTTGGCAGCCGGGCTCTGCCAGAGAGAGATACAGAGTGTTGCCCCATTACGAAGCAATGCTTTAGCAGAGCGCGAATGTCTGTGTGGCAGCGAATGCAGTTCCAAGGGACAGTGAAAACCAGCTAGAGCTTTCAGTGCTGGCAGCTTTCCTGTGGGCGCAACCTCTGGACGTTTCCAATTTGGCAGCCGGGCTCTGCCAGAGAGAGATACAGAGTGTTGCCCCATTACGAAGCAATGCTTTAGCAGAGCGCGAATGTCTGTGTGGCAGCGAATGCAGTTCCAAGGGACAGTGAAAACCAGCTAGAGCTTTCAGTGCTGGCAGCTTTCCTGTGGGTGCAATGTCTGGACGTTTCCAATTTGGCAGCCGGGCTCTGCCAGAGAGAGATACAGAGTGTTGCCCCATTACGAAGCAAAGCTTTAGCAGAGCGCGAATGTCTGTGTGGCAGCGAATGAAGTTCCAAGGGACAGTGAAAACCAGCTAGAGCTTTCAGTGCTGGCAGCTTTCCTGTGGGCACAATGTCTGGACGTTTCCAATTTGGCAGCCGGGCTCTGCCAGAGAGAGATACAGAGTGTTGCCCCATTACGAAGCAATGCTTTAGCAGAGCGCGAATGTCTGTGTGGCAGCGAATGCAGTTCCAAGGGACAGTGAAAACCAGCTAGAGTTTTCAGTACTGGCATCTTACCTGTGGGCGCAATCTCTGGACGTTTCCAATTTGGCAGCCGGGCTCTGCCAGAGAGAGATACAGAGTGTTGCCCCATTACGAAGCAATGCTTTAGCAGAGCGCGAATGTCTGTGTGGCAGCGAATGCAGTTCCAAGGGACAGTGAAAACCAGCTAGAGCTTTCAGTGCTGGCAGCTTTCCTGTGGGCGCAATGTCTGGACGTTTCCAATTTGGCAGCCGGGCTCTGCCAGAGAGAGATACAGAGTGTTGCCCCATTACGAAGCAATGCTTTAGCAGAGCGCGAATGTCTGTGTGGCAGCGAATGCAGTTCCAAGGGACAGTGAAAACCAGCTAGAGCTTTCAGTGCTGGCAGCTTTCCTGTGTGCGCAATCTCTGGACGTTTCCAATTTGGCAGCCGGGCTCTGCCAGAGAGAGATACAGAGTGTTGCCCCATTAGGAAGCAATGCTTTAGCAGAGCGCGAATGTCTGTGTGGCAGCGAATGCAGTTCCAAGGGACAGTGAAAACCAGCTAGAGCTTTCAGTGCTGGCAGCTTTCCTGTGGGCGCAATCTCTGGACGTTTCCAATTTGGCAGCCGGGCTCTGCCAGAGAGAGATACAGAGTGTTGCCCCATTACGAAGCAATGCTTTAGCAGAGCGCAAATGTCTGTGTGGCAGCGAATGCAGTTCCAAGGGACAGTGAAAACCAGCTAGAGCTTTCAGTGCTGGCATCTTTCCTGTGGGCCCAATCTCTGGACGTTTCCAATTTGGCAGCCGGGCTCTGCCAGAGAGAGATACAGAGTGTTGCCCCATTACGAAGCAATGCTTTAGCAGAGCGCGAATGTCTGTGTGGCAGCGAATGCAGTTCCAAGGGACAGTGAAAACCAGCTAGAGCTTTCAGTGCTGGCAGCTTTCCTGTGGGCGCAATCTCTGGACGTTTCCAATTTGGCAGCCGGGCTCTGCCAGAGAGAGATACAGAGTGTTGCCCCATTACGAAGCAATGCTTTAGCAGAGCGCGAATGTCTGTGTGGCAGCGAATGCAGTTCCAAGGGACAGTGAAAACCAGCTAGAGCTTTCAGTGCTGGCAGCTTTCCTGTGGGCGCAATCTCTGGACGTTTCCAATTTGGCAGCCGGGCTCTGCCAGAGAGAGATACAGAGTGTTGCCCCATTACGAAGCAATGCTTTAGCAGAGCGCGAATGTCTGTGTGGCAGCGAATGCAGTTCCAAGGGACAGTGAAAACCAGCTAGAGCTTTCAGTGCTGGCAGCTTTCCTGTGGGCGCAATCTCTGGACGTTTCCAATTTGGCAGCCGGGCTCTGCCAGAGAGAGATACAGAGTGTTGCCCCATTACGAAGCAATGCTTTAGCAGAGCGCGAATGTCTGTGTGGCAGCGAATGCAGTTCCAAGGGACAGTGAAAACCAGCTAGAGCTTTCAGTGCTGGCAGCTTTCCTGTGGGCGCAATCTCTGGACGTTTCCAATTTGGCAGCCGGGCTCTGCCAGAGAGAGATACAGAGTGTTGCCCCATTACGAAGCAATGCTTTAGCAGAGCGCGAATGTCTGTGTGGCAGCGAATGCAGTTCCAAGGGACAGTGAAAACCAGCTAGAGCTTTCAGTGCTGGCAGCTTTCCTGTGGGCGCAATGTCTGGACGTTTCCAATTTGGCAGCCGGGCTCTGCCAGAGAGAGATACAGAGTGTTGCCCCATTACGAAGCAATGCTTTAGCAGAGCGCGAATGTCTGTGTGGCAGCGAATGCAGTTCCAAGGGACAGTGAAAACCAGCTAGAGCTTTCAGTGCTGGCAGCTTTCCTGTGGGCGCAATCTCTGGACGTTTCCAATTTGGCAGCCGGGCTCTGCCAGAGAGAGATACAGAGTGTTGCCCCATTAGGAAGCAATGCTTTAGCAGAGCGCGAATGTCTGTGTGGCAGCGAATGCAGTTCCAAGGGACAGTGAAAACCAGCTAGAGCTTTCAGTGCTGGCATCTTTCCTGTGGGCGCAATGTCTGGACGTTTCCAATTTGGCAGCCGGGCTCTGCCAGAGAGAGATACAGAGTGTTGCCCCATTAGGAAGCAATGCTTTAGCAGAGCGCGAATGTCTGTGTGGCAGCGAATGCAGTTCCAAGGGACAGTGAAAACCAGCTAGAGCTTTCAGTGCTGGCAGCTTTCCTGTGGGCGCAATCTCTGGACGTTTCCAATTTGGCAGCCGGGCTCTGCCAGAGAGAGATACAGAGTGTTGCCCCATTACGAAGCAAAGCTTTAGCAGAGCGCGAATGTCTGTGTGGCAGCGAATGCAGTTCCAAGGGACAGTGAAAACCAGCTAGAGCTTTCAGTGCTGGCAGCTTTCCTGTGGGCGCAATCTCTGGACGTTTCCAATTTGGCAGCCGGGCTCTGCCAGAGAGAGATACAGAGTGTTGCCCCATTACGAAGCAATGCTTTAGCAGAGCGCGAATGTCTGTGTGGCAGCGAATGCAGTTCCAAGGGACAGTGAAAACCAGCTAGAGCTTTCAGTGCTGGCAGCTTTCCTGTGGGCGCAATGTCTGGACGTTTCCAATTTGGCAGCCGGGCTCTGCCAGAGAGAGATACAGAGTGTTGCCCCATTAGGAAGCAATGCTTTAGCAGAGCGCGAATGTCTGTGTGGCAGCGAATGCAGTTCCAAGGGACAGTGAAAACCAGCTAGAGCTTTCAGTGCTGGCAGCTTTCCTGTGGGCGCAATCTCTGGACGTTTCCAATTTGGCAGCCGGGCTCTGCCAGAGAGAGATACAGAGTGTTGCCCCATTACGAAGCAATGCTTTAGCAGAGCGCGAATGTCTGTGTGGCAGCGAATGCAGTTCCAAGGGACAGTGAAAACCAGCTAGAGCTTTCAGTGCTGGCAGCTTTCCTGTGGGCGCAATGTCTGGACGTTTCCAATTTAGCAGCCGGGCTCTGCCAGAGAGAGATACAGAGTGTTGCCCCATTACGAAGCAATGCTTTAGCAGAGCGCGAATGTCTGTGTGGCAGCGAATGCAGTTCCAAGGGACAGTGAAAACCAGCTACAGCTTTCAGTGCTGGCAGCTTTCCTGTGGGCGCAATGTCTGGACGTTTCCAATTTGGCAGCCGGGCTCTGCCAGAGAGAGATACAGAGTGTTGCCCCATTAGGAAGCAATGCTTTAGCAGAGCGCGAATGTCTGTGTGGCAGCGAATGCAGTTCCAAGGGACAGTGAAAACCAGCTAGAGCTTTCAGTGCTGGCAGCTTTCCTGTGGGCGCAATCTCTGGACGTTTCCAATTTGGCAGCCGGGCTCTGCCAGAGAGAGATACAGAGTGTTGCCCCATTACGAAGCAATGCTTTAGCAGAGCGCGAATGTCTGTGTGGCAGCGAATGCAGTTCCAAGGGACAGTGAAAACCAGCTAGAGCTTTCAGTGCTGGCAGCTTTCCTGTGGGCGCAATCTCTGGACGTTTCCAATTTGGCAGCCGGGCTCTGCCAGAGAGAGATACAGAGTGTTGCCCCATTACGAAGCAATGCTTTAGCAGAGCGCGAATGTCTGTGTGGCAGCGAATGCAGTTCCAAGGGACAGTGAAAACCAGCTAGAGCTTTCAGTGCTGGCAGCTTTCCTGTGGGCGCAATGTCTGGACGTTTCCAATTTGGCAGCCGGGCTCTGCCAGAGAGAGATACAGAGTGTTGCCCCATTAGGAAGCAATGCTTTAGCAGAGCGCGAATGTCTGTGTGGCAGCGAATGCAGTTCCAAGGGACAGTGAAAACCAGCTAGAGCTTTCAGTGCTGGCAGCTTTCCTGTGGGCGCAATCTCTGGACGTTTCCAATTTGGCAGCCGGGCTCTGCCAGAGAGAGATACAGAGTGTTGCCCCATTACGAAGCAATGCTTTAGCAGAGCGCGAATGTCTGTGTGGCAGCGAATGCAGTTCCAAGGGACAGTGAAAACCAGCTAGAGCTTTCAGTGCTGGCAGCTTTCCTGTGGGCGCAATGTCTGGACGTTTCCAATTTGGCAGCCGGGCTCTGCCAGAGAGAGATACAGAGTGTTGCCCCATTACGAAGCAATGCTTTAGCAGAGCGCGAATGTCTGTGTGGCAGCGAATGCAGTTCCAAGGGACAGTGAAAACCAGCTAGAGCTTTCAGTGCTGGCAGCTTTCCTGTGGGCGCAATCTCTGGACGTTTCCAATTTGGCAGCCGGGCTCTGCCAGAGAGAGATACAGAGTGTTGCCCCATTACGAAGCAATGCTTTAGCAGAGCGCGAATGTATGTGTGGCAGCGAATGCAGTTCCAAGGGACAGTGAAAACCAGCTAGAGCTTTCAGTGCTGGCAGCTTTCCTGTGGGCGCAACCTCTGGACGTTTCCAATTTGGCAGCCGGGCTCTGCCAGAGAGAGATACAGAGTGTTGCCCCATTACGAAGCAATGCTTTAGCAGAGCGCGAATGTCTGTGTGGCAGCGAATGCAGTTCCAAGGGACAGTGAAAACCAGCTAGAGCTTTCAGTGCTGGCAGCTTTCCTGTGGGCGCAATGTCTGGACGTTTCCAATTTGGCAGCCGGGCTCTGCCAGAGAGAGATACAGAGTGTTGCCCCATTACGAAGCAATGCTTTAGCAGAGCGCGAATGTCTGTGTGGCAGCGAATGCAGTTCCAAGGGACAGTGAAAACCAGCTAGAGCTTTCAGTGCTGGCAGCTTTCCTGTGGGCGCAATGTCTGGACGTTTCCAATTTGGCAGCCGGGCTCTGCCAGAGAGAGATACAGAGTGTTGCCCCATTAGGAAGCAATGCTTTAGCAGAGCGCGAATGTCTGTGTGGCAGCGAATGCAGTTCCAAGGGACAGTGAAAACCAGCTAGAGCTTTCAGTGCTGGCATCTTTCCTGTGGGCGCAATGTCTGGACGTTTCCAATTTGGCAGCCGGGCTCTGCCAGAGAGAGATACAGAGTGTTGCCCCATTAGGAAGCAATGCTTTAGCAGAGCGCGAATGTCTGTGTGGCAGCGAATGCAGTTCCAAGGGACAGTGAAAACCAGCTAGAGCTTTCAGTGCTGGCAGCTTTCCTGTGGGCGCAATCTCTGGACGTTTCCAATTTGGCAGCCGGGCTCTGCCAGAGAGAGATACAGAGTGTTGCCCCATTAGGAAGCAATGCTTTAGCAGAGCGCGAATGTCTGTGTGGCAGCGAATGCAGTTCCAAGGGACAGTGAAAACCAGCTAGAGCTTTCAGTGCTGGCAGCTTTCCTGTGGGCGCAATCTCTGGACGTTTCCAATTTGGCAGCCGGGCTCTGCCAGAGAGAGATACAGAGTGTTGCCCCATTACGAAGCAATGCTTTAGCAGAGCGCGAATGTCTGTGTGGCAGCGAATGCAGTTCCAAGGGACAGTGAAAACCAGCTAGAGCTTTCAGTGCTGGCAGCTTTCCTGTGGGCGCAATCTCTGGACGTTTCCAATTTGGCAGCCGGGCTCTGCCAGAGAGAGATACAGAGTGTTGCCCCATTACGAAGCAATGCTTTAGCAGAGCGCGAATGTCTGTGTGGCAGCGAATGCAGTTCCAAGGGACAGTGAAAACCAGCTAGAGCTTTCAGTGCTGGCAGCTTTCCTGTGGGCGCAATCTCTGGACGTTTCCAATTTGGCAGCCGGGCTCTGCCAGAGAGACATACAGAGTGTTGCCCCATTACGAAGCAATGCTTTAGCAGAGCGCGAATGTCTGTGTGGCAGCGAATGCAGTTCCAAGGGACAGTGAAAACCAGCTAGAGCTTTCAGTGCTGGCAGCTTTCCTGTGGGCGCAATCTCTGGACGTTTCCAATTTGGCAGCCGGGCTCTGCCAGAGAGAGATACAGAGTGTTGCCCCATTACGAAGCAATGCTTTAGCAGAGCGCGAATGTCTGTGTGGCAGCGAATGCAGTTCCAAGGGACAGTGAAAACCAGCTACAGCTTTCAGTGCTGGCAGCTTTCCTGTGGGCGCAATGTCTGGACGTTTCCAATTTGGCAGCCGGGCTCTGCCAGAGAGAGATACAGAGTGTTGCCCCATTAGGAAGCAATGCTTTAGCAGAGCGCGAATGTCTGTGTGGCAGCGAATGCAGTTCCAAGGGACAGTGAAAACCAGCTAGAGCTTTCAGTGCTGGCAGCTTTCCTGTGGGCGCAATCTCTGGACGTTTCCAATTTGGCAGCCGGGCTCTGCCAGAGAGAGATACAGAGTGTTGCCCCATTACGAAGCAATGCTTTAGCAGAGCGCGAATGTCTGTGTGGCAGCGAATGCAGTTCCAAGGGACAGTGAAAACCAGCTAGAGCTTTCAGTGCTGGCAGCTTTCCTGTGGGCGCAATCTCTGGACGTTTCCAATTTGGCAGCCGGGCTCTGCCAGAGAGAGATACAGAGTGTTGCCCCATTACGAAGCAATGCTTTAGCAGAGCGCGAATGTCTGTGTGGCAGCGAATGCAGTTCCAAGGGACAGTGAAAACCAGCTAGAGCTTTCAGTGCTGGCAGCTTTCCTGTGGGCGCAATGTCTGGACGTTTCCAATTTGGCAGCCGGGCTCTGCCAGAGAGAGATACAGAGTGTTGCCCCATTAGGAAGCAATGCTTTAGCAGAGCGCGAATGTCTGTGTGGCAGCGAATGCAGTTCCAAGGGACAGTGAAAACCAGCTAGAGCTTTCAGTGCTGGCAGCTTTCCTGTGGGCGCAATCTCTGGACGTTTCCAATTTGGCAGCCGGGCTCTGCCAGAGAGAGATACAGAGTGTTGCCCCATTACGAAGCAATGCTTTAGCAGAGCGCGAATGTCTGTGTGGCAGCGAATGCAGTTCCAAGGGACAGTGAAAACCAGCTAGAGCTTTCAGTGCTGGCAGCTTTCCTGTGGGCGCAATGTCTGGACGTTTCCAATTTGGCAGCCGGGCTCTGCCAGAGAGAGATACAGAGTGTTGCCCCATTACGAAGCAATGCTTTAGCAGAGCGCGAATGTCTGTGTGGCAGCGAATGCAGTTCCAAGGGACAGTGAAAACCAGCTAGAGCTTTCAGTGCTGGCAGCTTTCCTGTGTGCGCAATCTCTGGACGTTTCCAATTTGGCAGCCGGGCTCTGCCAGAGAGAGATACAGAGTGTTGCCCCATTAGGAAGCAATGCTTTAGCAGAGCGCGAATGTCTGTGTGGCAGCGAATGCAGTTCCAAGGGACAGTGAAAACCAGCTAGAGCTTTCAGTGCTGGCAGCTTTCCTGTGGGCGCAATCTCTGGACGTTTCCAATTTGGCAGCCGGGCTCTGCCAGAGAGAGATACAGAGTGTTGCCCCATTACGAAGCAATGCTTTAGCAGAGCGCGAATGTATGTGTGGCAGCGAATGCAGTTCCAAGGGACAGTGAAAACCAGCTAGAGCTTTCAGTGCTGGCAGCTTTCCTGTGGGCGCAACCTCTGGACGTTTCCAATTTGGCAGCCGGGCTCTGCCAGAGAGAGATACAGAGTGTTGCCCCATTACGAAGCAATGCTTTAGCAGAGCGCGAATGTCTGTGTGGCAGCGAATGCAGTTCCAAGGGACAGTGAAAACCAGCTAGAGCTTTCAGTGCTGGCAGCTTTCCTGTGGGTGCAATGTCTGGACGTTTCCAATTTGGCAGCCGGGCTCTGCCAGAGAGAGATACAGAGTGTTGCCCCATTACGAAGCAAAGCTTTAGCAGAGCGCGAATGTCTGTGTGGCAGCGAATGAAGTTCCAAGGGACAGTGAAAACCAGCTAGAGCTTTCAGTGCTGGCAGCTTTCCTGTGGGCACAATGTCTGGACGTTTCCAATTTGGCAGCCGGGCTCTGCCAGAGAGAGATACAGAGTGTTGCCCCATTACGAAGCAATGCTTTAGCAGAGCGCGAATGTCTGTGTGGCAGCGAATGCAGTTCCAAGGGACAGTGAAAACCAGCTAGAGTTTTCAGTACTGGCATCTTACCTGTGGGCGCAATCTCTGGACGTTTCCAATTTGGCAGCCGGGCTCTGCCAGAGAGAGATACAGAGTGTTGCCCCATTACGAAGCAATGCTTTAGCAGAGCGCGAATGTCTGTGTGGCAGCGAATGCAGTTCCAAGGGACAGTGAAAACCAGCTAGAGCTTTCAGTGCTGGCAGCTTTCCTGTGGGCGCAATCTCTGGACGTTTCCAATTTGGCAGCCGGGCTCTGCCAGAGAGAGATACAGAGTGTTGCCCCATTACGAAGCAATGCTTTAGCAGAGCGCGAATGTCTGTGTGGCAGCGAATGCAGTTCCAAGGGACAGTGAAAACCAGCTAGAGCTTTCAGTGCTGGCAGCTTTCCTGTGGGCGCAATCTCTGGACGTTTCCAATTTGGCAGCCGGGCTCTGCCAGAGAGAGATACAGAGTGTTGCCCCATTAGGAAGCAATGCTTTAGCAGAGCGCGAATGTCTGTGTGGCAGCGAATGCAGTTCCAAGGGACAGTGAAAACCAGCTAGAGCTTTCAGTGCTGGCAGCTTTCCTGTGGGCGCAATCTCTGGACGTTTCCAATATGGCGGCCGGGCTCTGCCAGAGAGAGATACAGAGTGTTGCCCCATTACGAAGCAAAGCTTTAGCAGAGCGCGAATGTCTGTGTGGCAGCGAATGCAGTTCCAAGGGACAGTGAAAACCAGCTAGAGCTTTCAGTGCTGGCAGCTTTCCTGTGGGCGCAACCTCTGGACGTTTCCAATTTGGCAGCCGGGCTCTGCCAGAGAGAGATACAGAGTGTTGCCCCATTACGAAGCAATGCTTTAGCAGAGCGCGAATGTCTGTGTGGCAGCGAATGCAGTTCCAAGGGACAGTGAAAACCAGCTAGAGCTTTCAGTGCTGGCAGCTTTCCTGTGGGCACAATGTCTGGACGTTTCCAATTTGGCAGCCGGGCTCTGCCAGAGAGAGATACAGAGTGTTGCCCCATTAGGAAGCAATGCTTTAGCAGAGCGCGAATGTCTGTGTGGCAGCGAATGCAGTTCCAAGGGACAGTGAAAACCAGCTAGAGCTTTCAGTGCTGGCAGCTTTCCTGTGGGCGCAATCTCTGGACGTTTCCAATTTGGCAGCCGGGCTCTGCCAGAGAGAGATACAGAGTGTTGCCCCATTACGAAGCAATGCTTTAGCAGAGCGCGAATGTCTGTGTGGCAGCGAATGCAGTTCCAAGGGACAGTGAAAACCAGCTAGAGCTTTCAGTGCTGGCAGCTTTCCTGTGGGCGCAATCTCTGGACGTTTCCAATTTGGCAGCCGGGCTCTGCCAGAGAGAGGTACAGAGTGTTGCCCCATTACGAAGCAATGCTTTAGCAGAGCGCGAATGTCTGTGTGGCAGCGAATGCAGTTCCAAGGGACAGTGAAAACCAGCTAGAGCTTTCAGTGCTGGCAGCTTTCCTGTGGGCGCAATCTCTGGACGTTTCCAATTTGGCAGCCGGGCTCTGCCAGAGAGAGATACAGAGTGTTGCCCCATTACGAAGCAATGCTTTAGCAGAGCGCGAATGTCTGTGTGGCAGCGAATGCAGTTCCAAGGGACAGTGAAAACCAGCTAGAGCTTTCAGTGCTGGCAGCTTTCCTGTGGGCGCAATGTCTGGACGTTTCCAATTTGGCAGCCGGGCTCTGCCAGAGAGAGATACAGAGTGTTGCCCCATTACGAAGCAATGCTTTAGCAGAGCGCGAATGTCTGTGTGGCAGCGAATGCAGTTCCAAGGGACAGTGAAAACCAGCTAGAGCTTTCACTGCTGGCAGCTTTCCTGTGGGCGCAATGTCTGGACGTTTCCAATTTGGCAGCCGGGCTCTGCCAGAGAGAGATACAGAGTGTTGCCCCATTAGGAAGCAATGCTTTAGCAGAGCGCGAATGTCTGTGTGGCAGCGAATGCAGTTCCAAGGGACAGTGAAAACCAGCTAGAGCTTTCAGTGCTGGCAGCTTTCCTGTGGGCGCAATCTCTGGACGTTTCCAATTTGGCAGCCGGGCTCTGCCAGAGAGAGATACAGAGTGTTGCCCCATTACGAAGCAATGCTTTAGCAGAGCGCGAATGTCTGTGTGGCAGCGAATGCAGTTCCAAGGGACAGTGAAAACCAGCTAGAGCTTTCAGTGCTGGCAGCTTTCCTGTGGGCACAATGTCTGGACGTTTCCAATTTGGCAGCCGGGCTCTGCCAGAGAGAGATACAGAGTGTTGCCCCATTACGAAGCAATGCTTTAGCAGAGCGCGAATGTCTGTGTGGCAGCGAATGCAGTTCCAAGGGACAGTGAAAACCAGCTAGAGCTTTCAGTGCTGGCAGCTTTCCTGTGGGCGCAATGTCTGGACGTTTCCAATTTGGCAGCCGGGCTCTGCCAGAGAGAGATACAGAGTGTTGCCCCATTACGAAGCAATGCTTTAGCAGAGCGCGAATGTCTGTGTGGCAGCGAATGCAGTTCCAAGGGACAGTGAAAACCAGCTAGAGCTTTCAGTGCTGGCATCTTTCCTGTGGGCGCAATCTCTGGACGTTTCCAATTTGGCAGCCGGGCTCTGCCAGAGAGAGATACAGAGTGTTGCCCCATTAGGAAGCAATGCTTTAGCAGAGCGCGAATGTCTGTGTGGCAGCGAATGCAGTTCCAAGGGACAGTGAAAACCAGCTAGAGCTTTCAGTGCTGGCAGCTTTCCTGTGGGCGCAATCTCTGGACGTTTCCAATTTGGCAGCCGGGCTCTGCCAGAGAGAGATACAGAGTGTTGCCCCATTACGAAGCAATGCTTTAGCAGAGCGCGAATGTCTGTGTGGCAGCGAATGCAGTTCCAAGGGACAGTGAAAACCAGCTAGAGCTTTCAGTGCTGGCAGCTTTCCTGTGGGCGCAATGTCTGGACGTTTCCAATTTGGCAGCCGGGCTCTGCCAGAGAGAGATACAGAGTGTTGCCCCATTACGAAGCAATGCTTTAGCAGAGCGCGAATGTCTGTGTGGCAGCGAATGCAGTTCCAAGGGACAGTGAAAACCAGCTAGAGCTTTCAGTGCTGGCAGCTTTCCTGTGGGCGCAATGTCTGGACGTTTCCAATTTGGCAGCCGGGCTCTGCCAGAGAGAGATACAGAGTGTTGCCCCATTAGGAAGCAATGCTTTAGCAGAGCGCGAATGTCTGTGTGGCAGCGAATGCAGTTCCAAGGGACAGTGAAAACCAGCTAGAGCTTTCAGTGCTGGCAGCTTTCCTGTGGGCGCAATCTCTGGACGTTTCCAATTTGGCAGCCGGGCTCTGCCAGAGAGAGATACAGAGTGTTGCCCCATTACGAAGCAATGCTTTAGCAGAGCGCGAATGTCTGTGTGGCAGCGAATGCAGTTCCAAGGGACAGTGAAAACCAGCTAGAGCTTTCAGTGCTGGCAGCTTTCCTGTGGGCGCAATCTCTGGACGTTTCCAATTTGGCAGCCGGGCTCTGCCAGAGAGAGATACAGAGTGTTGCCCCATTACGAAGCAATGCTTTAGCAGAGCGCGAATGTCTGTGTGGCAGCGAATGCAGTTCCAAGGGACAGTGAAAACCAGCTAGAGCTTTCAGTGCTGGCAGCTTTCCTGTGGGCGCAATCTCTGGACGTTTCCAATTTGGCAGCCGGGCTCTGCCAGAGAGAGATACAGAGTGTTGCCCCATTACGAAGCAATGCTTTAGCAGAGCGCGAATGTCTGTGTGGCAGCGAATGCAGTTCCAAGGGACAGTGAAAACCAGCTAGAGCTTTCAGTGCTGGCAGCTTTCCTGTGGGCGCAATCTCTGGACGTTTCCAATTTGGCAGCCGGGCTCTGCCAGAGAGAGATACAGAGTGTTGCCCCATTAGGAAGCAATGCTTTAGCAGAGCGCGAATGTCTGTGTGGCAGCGAATGCAGTTCCAAGGGACAGTGAAAACCAGCTAGAGCTTTCAGTGCTGGCAGCTTTCCTGTGGGCGCAATGTCTGGACGTTTCCAATTTGGCAGCCGGGCTCTGCCAGAGAGAGATACAGAGTGTTGCCCAATTACTAAGTTAAGCTTTAGCAGAGCGCGAATGTCTGTGTGGCAGCGAATGCAGTTCCAAGGGACAGTGAAAACCAGCTAGAGCTTTCAGTGCTGGCAGCTTTCCTGTGGGCGCAATGTCTGGACGTTTCCAATTTGGCAGCCGGGCTCTGCCAGAGAGAGATACAGAGTGTTGCCCCATTAGGAAGCAATGCTTTAGCAGAGCGCAAATGTCTGTGTGGCAGCGAATGCAGTTCCAAGGGACAGTGAAAACCAGCTAGAGCTTTCAGTGCTGGCAGCTTTCCTGTGGGCGCAATCTCTGGACGTTTCCAATTTGGCAGCCGGGCTCTGCCAGAGAGAGATACAGAGTGTTGCCCAATTACTAAGTTAAGCTTTAGCAGAGCGCGAATGTCTGTGTGGCAGCGAATGCAGTTCCAAGGGACAGTGAAAACCAGCTAGAGCTTTCAGTGCTGGCAGCTTTCCTGTGGGCGCAATCTCTGGACGTTTCCAATTTGGCAGCCGGGCTCTGCCAGAGAGAGATACAGAGTGTTGCCCCATTACGAAGCAATGCTTTAGCAGAGCGCGAATGTCTGTGTGGCAGCGAATGCAGTTCCAAGGGACAGTGAAAACCAGCTAGAGCTTTCAGTGCTGGCAGCTTTCCTGTGGGCGCAATCTCTGGACGTTTCCAATTTGGCAGCCGGGCTCTGCCAGAGAGAGATACAGAGTGTTGCCCCATTACGAAGCAATGCTTTAGCAGAGCGCGAATGTCTGTGTGGCAGCGAATGCAGTTCCAAGGGACAGTGAAAACCAGCTAGAGCTTTCAGTGCTGGCAGCTTTCCTGTGGGCGCAATCTCTGGACGTTTCCAATTTGGCAGCCGGGCTCTGCCAGAGAGAGATACAGAGTGTTGCCCCATTACGAAGCAATGCTTTAGCAGAGCGCGAATGTCTGTGTGGCAGCGAATGCAGTTCCAAGGGACAGTGAAAACCAGCTAGAGCTTTCAGTGCTGGCAGCTTTCCTGTGGGCGCAATCTCTGGACGTTTCCAATTTGGCAGCCGGGCTCTGCCAGAGAGAGATACAGAGTGTTGCCCCATTACGAAGCAATGCTTTAGCAGAGCGCGAATGTCTGTGTGGCAGCGAATGCAGTTCCAAGGGACAGTGAAAACCAGCTAGAGCTTTCAGTGCTGGCAGCTTTCCTGTGGGCGCAATGTCTGGACGTTTCCAATTTGGCAGCCGGGCTCTGCCAGAGAGAGATACAGAGTGTTGCCCCATTACGAAGCAATGCTTTAGCAGAGCGCGAATGTCTGTGTGGCAGCGAATGCAGTTCCAAGGGACAGTGAAAACCAGCTAGAGCTTTCAGTGCTGGCAGCTTTCCTGTGGGCGCAATCTCTGGACGTTTCCAATTTGGCAGCCGGGCTCTGCCAGAGAGAGATACAGAGTGTTGCCCCATTACGAAGCAATGCTTTAGCAGAGCGCGAATGTCTGTGTGGCAGCGAATGCAGTTCCAAGGGACAGTGAAAACCAGCTAGAGCTTTCAGTGCTGGCAGCTTTCCTGTGGGCGCAATCTCTGGACGTTTCCAATTTGGCAGCCGGGCTCTGCCAGAGAGAGATACAGAGTGTTGCCCCATTACGAAGCAATGCTTTAGCAGAGCGCGAATGTCTGTGTGGCAGCGAATGCAGTTCCAAGGGACAGTGAAAACCAGCTAGAGCTTTCAGTGCTGGCAGCTTTCCTGTGGGCGCAATCTCTGGACGTTTCCAATTTGGCAGCCGGGCTCTGCCAGAGAGAGATACAGAGTGTTGCCCCATTACGAAGCAATGCTTTAGCAGAGCGCGAATGTCTGTGTGGCAGCGAATGCAGTTCCAAGGGACAGTGAAAACCAGCTAGAGCTTTCAGTGCTGGCAGCTTTCCTGTGGGCGCAATGTCTGGACGTTTCCAATTTGGCAGCCGGGCTCTGCCAGAGAGAGATACAGAGTGTTGCCCCATTACGAAGCAAAGCTTTAGCAGAGCGCGAATGTCTGTGTGGCAGCGAATGCAGTTCCAAGGGACAGTGAAAACCAGCTAGAGCTTTCAGTGCTGGCAGCTTTCCTGTGGGCGCAATCTCTGGACGTTTCCAATTTGGCAGCCGGGCTCTGCCAGAGAGAGATACAGAGTGTTGCCCCATTACGAAGCAATGCTTTAGCAGAGCGCGAATGTCTGTGTGGCAGCGAATGCAGTTCCAAGGGACAGTGAAAACCAGCTAGAGCTTTCAGTGCTGGCAGCTTTCCTGTGGGCGCAATCTCTGGACGTTTCCAATTTGGCAGCCGGGCTCTGCCAGAGAGAGATACAGAGTGTTGCCCCATTAGGAAGCAATGCTTTAGCAGAGCGCGAATGTCTGTGTGGCAGCGAATGCAGTTCCAAGGGACAGTGAAAACCAGCTAGAGCTTTCAGTGCTGGCAGCTTTCCTGTGGGCGCAATCTCTGGACGTTTCCAATTTGGCAGCCGGGCTCTGCCAGAGAGAGATACAGAGTGTTGCCCCATTAGGAAGCAATGCTTTAGCAGAGCGCGAATGTCTGTGTGGCAGCGAATGCAGTTCCAAGGGACAGTGAAAACCAGCTAGAGCTTTCAGTGCTGGCAGCTTTCCTGTGGGCGCAATCTCTGGACGTTTCCAATTTGGCAGCCGGGCTCTGCCAGAGAGAGATACAGAGTGTTGCCCCATTACGAAGCAATGCTTTAGCAGAGCGCGAATGTCTGTGTGGCAGCGAATGCAGTTCCAAGGGACAGTGAAAACCAGCTAGAGCTTTCAGTGCTGGCATCTTTCCTGTGGGCCCAATCTCTGGACGTTTCCAATTTGGCAGCCGGGCTCTGCCAGAGAGAGATACAGAGTGTTGCCCCATTAGGAAGCAATGCTTTAGCAGAGCGCGAATGTCTGTGTGGCAGCGAATGCAGTTCCAAGGGACAGTGAAAACCAGCTAGAGCTTTCAGTGCTGGCAGCTTTCCTGTGGGTGCAATCTCTGGACGTTTCCAATTTGGCAGCCGGGCTCTGCCAGAGAGAGATACAGAGTGTTGCCCCATTAGGAAGCAATGCTTTAGCAGAGCGCGAATGTCTGTGTGGCAGCGAATGCAGTTCCAAGGGACAGTGAAAATCAGCTAGAGCTTTCAGTGCTGGCAGCTTTCCTGTGGGCGCAATCTCTGGACGTTTCCAATTTGGCAGCCGGGCTCTGCCAGAGAGAGATACAGAGTGTTGCCCCATTACGAAGCAATGCTTTAGCAGAGCGCGAATGTCTGTGTGGCAGCGAATGCAGTTCCAAGGGACAGTGAAAACCAGCTAGAGCTTTCAGTGCTGGCAGCTTTCCTGTGGGCGCAATCTCTGGACGTTTCCAATTTGGCAGCCGGGCTCTGCCAGAGAGAGATACAGAGTGTTGCCCCATTACGAAGCAATGCTTTAGCAGAGCGCGAATGTCTGTGTGGCAGCGAATGCAGTTCCAAGGGACAGTGAAAACCAGCTAGAGCTTTCAGTGCTGGCAGCTTTCCTGTGGGCGCAATCTCTGGACGTTTCCAATTTGGCAGCCGGGCTCTGCCAGAGAGAGATACAGAGTGTTGCCCCATTACGAAGCAATGCTTTAGCAGAGCGCGAATGTCTGTGTGGCAGCGAATGCAGTTCCAAGGGACAGTGAAAACCAGCTAGAGCTTTCAGTGCTGGCAGCTTTCCTGTGGGCGCAATGTCTGGACGTTTCCAATTTGGCAGCCGGGCTCTGCCAGAGAGAGATACAGAGTGTTGCCCCATTACGAAGCAATGCTTTAGCAGAGCGCGAATGTCTGTGTGGCAGCGAATGCAGTTCCAAGGGACAGTGAAAACCAGCTAGAGCTTTCAGTGCTGGCAGCTTTCCTGTGGGCGCAATCTCTGGACGTTTCCAATTTGGCAGCCGGGCTCTGCCAGAGAGAGATACAGAGTGTTGCCCCATTAGGAAGCAATGCTTTAGCAGAGCGCGAATGTCTGTGTGGCAGCGAATGCAGTTCCAAGGGACAGTGAAAACCAGCTAGAGCTTTCAGTGCTGGCAGCTTTCCTGTGGGCGCAATCTCTGGACGTTTCCAATTTGGCAGCCGGGCTCTGCCAGAGAGAGATACAGAGTGTTGCCCCATTACGAAGCAATGCTTTAGCAGAGCGCAAATGTCTGTGTGGCAGCGAATGCAGTTCCAAGGGACAGTGAAAACCAGCTAGAGCTTTCAGTGCTGGCATCTTTCCTGTGGGCCCAATCTCTGGACGTTTCCAATTTGGCAGCCGGGCTCTGCCAGAGAGAGATACAGAGTGTTGCCCCATTAGGAAGCAATGCTTTAGCAGAGCGCGAATGTCTGTGTGGCAGCGAATGCAGTTCCAAGGGACAGTGAAAACCAGCTAGAGCTTTCAGTGCTGGCAGCTTTCCTGTGGGCGCAATCTCTGGACGTTTCCAATTTGGCAGCCGGGCTCTGCCAGAGAGAGATACAGAGTGTTGCCCCATTACGAAGCAATGCTTTAGCAGAGCGCGAATGTCTGTGTGGCAGCGAATGCAGTTCCAAGGGACAGTGAAAACCAGCTAGAGCTTTCAGTGCTGGCAGCTTTCCTGTGGGCGCAATCTCTGGACGTTTCCAATTTGGCAGCCGGGCTCTGCCAGAGAGAGATACAGAGTGTTGCCCCATTACGAAGCAATGCTTTAGCAGAGCGCGAATGTCTGTGTGGCAGCGAATGCAGTTCCAAGGGACAGTGAAAACCAGCTAGAGCTTTCAGTGCTGGCAGCTTTCCTGTGGGCGCAATCTCTGGACGTTTCCAATTTGGCAGCCGGGCTCTGCCAGAGAGAGATACAGAGTGTTGCCCAATTACCAAGTTAAGCTTTAGCAGAGCGCGAATGTCTGTGTGGCAGCGAATGCAGTTCCAAGGGACAGTGAAAACCAGCTAGAGCTTTCAGTGCTGGCAGCTTTCCTGTGGGCGCAATCTCTGGACGTTTCCAATTTGGCAGCCGGGCTCTGCCAGAGAGAGATACAGAGTGTTGCCCCATTACGAAGCAATGCTTTAGCAGAGCGCGAATGTCTGTGTGGCAGCGAATGCAGTTCCAAGGGACAGTGAAAACCAGCTAGAGCTTTCAGTGCTGGCAGCTTTCCTGTGGGCGCAATCTCTGGACGTTTCCAATTTGGCAGCCGGGCTCTGCCAGAGAGAGATACAGAGTGTTGCCCCATTACGAAGCAATGCTTTAGCAGAGCGCGAATGTCTGTGTGGCAGCGAATGCAGTTCCAAGGGACAGTGAAAACCAGCTAGAGCTTTCAGTGCTGGCAGCTTTCCTGTGGGCGCAATGTCTGGACGTTTCCAATTTGGCAGCCGGGCTCTGCCAGAGAGAGATACAGAGTGTTGCCCCATTACGAAGCAATGCTTTAGCAGAGCGCGAATGTCTGTGTGGCAGCGAATGCAGTTCCAAGGGACAGTGAAAACCAGCTAGAGCTTTCAGTGCTGGCAGCTTTCCTGTGGGCGCAATCTCTGGACGTTTCCAATTTGGCAGCCGGGCTCTGCCAGAGAGAGATACAGAGTGTTGCCCCATTACGAAGCAAAGCTTTAGCAGAGCGCGAATGTCTGTGTGGCAGCGAATGCAGTTCCAAGGGACAGTGAAAACCAGCTAGAGCTTTCAGTGCTGGCAGCTTTCCTGTGGGCGCAATCTCTGGACGTTTCCAATTTGGCAGCCGGGCTCTGCCAGAGAGAGATACAGAGTGTTGCCCCATTACGAAGCAATGCTTTAGCAGAGCGCGAATGTCTGTGTGGCAGCGAATGCAGTTCCAAGGGACAGTGAAAACCAGCTAGAGCTTTCAGTGCTGGCATCTTTCCTGTGGGCCCAATCTCTGGACGTTTCCAATTTGGCAGCCGGGCTCTGCCAGAGAGAGATACAGAGTGTTGCCCCATTAGGAAGCAATGCTTTAGCAGAGCGCGAATGTCTGTGTGGCAGCGAATGCAGTTCCAAGGGACAGTGAAAACCAGCTAGAGCTTTCAGTGCTGGCAGCTTTCCTGTGGGCGCAATCTCTGGACGTTTCCAATTTGGCAGCCGGGCTCTGCCAGAGAGAGATACAGAGTGTTGCCCCATTACGAAGCAATGCTTTAGCAGAGCGCGAATGTCTGTGTGGCAGCGAATGCAGTTCCAAGGGACAGTGAAAACCAGCTAGAGCTTTCAGTGCTGGCAGCTTTCCTGTGGGCGCAATGTCTGGACGTTTCCAATTTGGCAGCCGGGCTCTGCCAGAGAGAGATACAGAGTGTTGCCCCATTACGAAGCAAAGCTTTAGCAGAGCGCGAATGTCTGTGTGGCAGCGAATGCAGTTCCAAGGGACAGTGAAAACCAGCTAGAGCTTTCAGTGCTGGCAGCTTTCCTGTGGGCGCAATCTCTGGACGTTTCCAATTTGGCAGCCGGGCTCTGCCAGAGAGAGATACAGAGTGTTGCCCCATTACGAAGCAATGCTTTAGCAGAGCGCGAATGTCTGTGTGGCAGCGAATGCAGTTCCAAGGGACAGTGAAAACCAGCTAGAGCTTTCAGTGCTGGCAGCTTTCCTGTGGGCGCAATCTCTGGACGTTTCCAATTTGGCAGCCGGGCTCTGCCAGAGAGAGATACAGAGTGTTGCCCCATTAGGAAGCAATGCTTTAGCAGAGCGCGAATGTCTGTGTGGCAGCGAATGCAGTTCCAAGGGACAGTGAAAACCAGCTAGAGCTTTCAGTGCTGGCAGCTTTCCTGTGGGCGCAATCTCTGGACGTTTCCAATTTGGCAGCCGGGCTCTGCCAGAGAGAGATACAGAGTGTTGCCCCATTAGGAAGCAATGCTTTAGCAGAGCGCGAATGTCTGTGTGGCAGCGAATGCAGTTCCAAGGGACAGTGAAAACCAGCTAGAGCTTTCAGTGCTGGCAGCTTTCCTGTGGGCGCAATCTCTGGACGTTTCCAATTTGGCAGCCGGGCTCTGCCAGAGAGAGATACAGAGTGTTGCCCCATTACGAAGCAATGCTTTAGCAGAGCGCGAATGTCTGTGTGGCAGCGAATGCAGTTCCAAGGGACAGTGAAAACCAGCTAGAGCTTTCAGTGCTGGCATCTTTCCTGTGGGCCCAATCTCTGGACGTTTCCAATTTGGCAGCCGGGCTCTGCCAGAGAGAGATACAGAGTGTTGCCCCATTAGGAAGCAATGCTTTAGCAGAGCGCGAATGTCTGTGTGGCAGCGAATGCAGTTCCAAGGGACAGTGAAAACCAGCTAGAGCTTTCAGTGCTGGCAGCTTTCCTGTGGGTGCAATCTCTGGACGTTTCCAATTTGGCAGCCGGGCTCTGCCAGAGAGAGATACAGAGTGTTGCCCCATTAGGAAGCAATGCTTTAGCAGAGCGCGAATGTCTGTGTGGCAGCGAATGCAGTTCCAAGGGACAGTGAAAATCAGCTAGAGCTTTCAGTGCTGGCAGCTTTCCTGTGGGCGCAATCTCTGGACGTTTCCAATTTGGCAGCCGGGCTCTGCCAGAGAGAGATACAGAGTGTTGCCCCATTACGAAGCAATGCTTTAGCAGAGCGCGAATGTCTGTGTGGCAGCGAATGCAGTTCCAAGGGACAGTGAAAACCAGCTAGAGCTTTCAGTGCTGGCAGCTTTCCTGTGGGCGCAATCTCTGGACGTTTCCAATTTGGCAGCCGGGCTCTGCCAGAGAGAGATACAGAGTGTTGCCCCATTACGAAGCAATGCTTTAGCAGAGCGCGAATGTCTGTGTGGCAGCGAATGCAGTTCCAAGGGACAGTGAAAACCAGCTAGAGCTTTCAGTGCTGGCAGCTTTCCTGTGGGCGCAATCTCTGGACGTTTCCAATTTGGCAGCCGGGCTCTGCCAGAGAGAGATACAGAGTGTTGCCCCATTACGAAGCAATGCTTTAGCAGAGCGCGAATGTCTGTGTGGCAGCGAATGCAGTTCCAAGGGACAGTGAAAACCAGCTAGAGCTTTCAGTGCTGGCAGCTTTCCTGTGGGCGCAATCTCTGGACGTTTCCAATTTGGCAGCCGGGCTCTGCCAGAGAGAGATACAGAGTGTTGCCCCATTACGAAGCAATGCTTTAGCAGAGCGCGAATGTCTGTGTGGCAGCGAATGCAGTTCCAAGGGACAGTGAAAACCAGCTAGAGCTTTCAGTGCTGGCAGCTTTCCTGTGGGCGCAATCTCTGGACGTTTCCAATTTGGCAGCCGGGCTCTGCCAGAGAGAGATACAGAGTGTTGCCCCATTAGGAAGCAATGCTTTAGCAGAGCGCGAATGTCTGTGTGGCAGCGAATGCAGTTCCAAGGGACAGTGAAAACCAGCTAGAGCTTTCAGTGCTGGCAGCTTTCCTGTGGGCGCAATCTCTGGACGTTTCCAATTTGGCAGCCGGGCTCTGCCAGAGAGAGATACAGAGTGTTGCCCCATTACGAAGCAATGCTTTAGCAGAGCGCAAATGTCTGTGTGGCAGCGAATGCAGTTCCAAGGGACAGTGAAAACCAGCTAGAGCTTTCAGTGCTGGCATCTTTCCTGTGGGCCCAATCTCTGGACGTTTCCAATTTGGCAGCCGGGCTCTGCCAGAGAGAGATACAGAGTGTTGCCCCATTAGGAAGCAATGCTTTAGCAGAGCGCGAATGTCTGTGTGGCAGCGAATGCAGTTCCAAGGGACAGTGAAAACCAGCTAGAGCTTTCAGTGCTGGCAGCTTTCCTGTGGGCGCAATCTCTGGACGTTTCCAATTTGGCAGCCGGGCTCTGCCAGAGAGAGATACAGAGTGTTGCCCCATTACGAAGCAATGCTTTAGCAGAGCGCGAATGTCTGTGTGGCAGCGAATGCAGTTCCAAGGGACAGTGAAAACCAGCTAGAGCTTTCAGTGCTGGCAGCTTTCCTGTGGGCGCAATCTCTGGACGTTTCCAATTTGGCAGCCGGGCTCTGCCAGAGAGAGATACAGAGTGTTGCCCCATTACGAAGCAATGCTTTAGCAGAGCGCGAATGTCTGTGTGGCAGCGAATGCAGTTCCAAGGGACAGTGAAAACCAGCTAGAGCTTTCAGTGCTGGCAGCTTTCCTGTGGGCGCAATCTCTGGACGTTTCCAATTTGGCAGCCGGGCTCTGCCAGAGAGAGATACAGAGTGTTGCCCCATTACGAAGCAATGCTTTAGCAGAGCGCGAATGTCTGTGTGGCAGCGAATGCAGTTCCAAGGGACAGTGAAAACCAGCTAGAGCTTTCAGTGCTGGCAGCTTTCCTGTGGGCGCAATCTCTGGACGTTTCCAATTTGGCAGCCGGGCTCTGCCAGAGAGAGATACAGAGTGTTGCCCAATTACCAAGTTAAGCTTTAGCAGAGCGCGAATGTCTGTGTGGCAGCGAATGCAGTTCCAAGGGACAGTGAAAACCAGCTAGAGCTTTCAGTGCTGGCAGCTTTCCTGTGGGCGCAATCTCTGGACGTTTCCAATTTGGCAGCCGGGCTCTGCCAGAGAGAGATACAGAGTGTTGCCCCATTACGAAGCAATGCTTTAGCAGAGCGCGAATGTCTGTGTGGCAGCGAATGCAGTTCCAAGGGACAGTGAAAACCAGCTAGAGCTTTCAGTGCTGGCAGCTTTCCTGTGGGCGCAATCTCTGGACGTTTCCAATTTGGCAGCCGGGCTCTGCCAGAGAGAGATACAGAGTGTTGCCCCATTACGAAGCAATGCTTTAGCAGAGCGCGAATGTCTGTGTGGCAGCGAATGCAGTTCCAAGGGACAGTGAAAACCAGCTAGAGCTTTCAGTGCTGGCAGCTTTCCTGTGGGCGCAATGTCTGGACGTTTCCAATTTGGCAGCCGGGCTCTGCCAGAGAGAGATACAGAGTGTTGCCCCATTACGAAGCAATGCTTTAGCAGAGCGCGAATGTCTGTGTGGCAGCGAATGCAGTTCCAAGGGACAGTGAAAACCAGCTAGAGCTTTCAGTGCTGGCAGCTTTCCTGTGGGCGCAATCTCTGGACGTTTCCAATTTGGCAGCCGGGCTCTGCCAGAGAGAGATACAGAGTGTTGCCCCATTACGAAGCAAAGCTTTAGCAGAGCGCGAATGTCTGTGTGGCAGCGAATGCAGTTCCAAGGGACAGTGAAAACCAGCTAGAGCTTTCAGTGCTGGCAGCTTTCCTGTGGGCGCAATCTCTGGACGTTTCCAATTTGGCAGCCGGGCTCTGCCAGAGAGAGATACAGAGTGTTGCCCCATTACGAAGCAATGCTTTAGCAGAGCGCGAATGTCTGTGTGGCAGCGAATGCAGTTCCAAGGGACAGTGAAAACCAGCTAGAGCTTTCAGTGCTGGCAGCTTTCCTGTGGGCGCAATCTCTGGACGTTTCCAATTTGGCAGCCGGGCTCTGCCAGAGAGAGATACAGAGTGTTGCCCCATTAGGAAGCAATGCTTTAGCAGAGCGCGAATGTCTGTGTGGCAGCGAATGCAGTTCCAAGGGACAGTGAAAACCAGCTAGAGCTTTCAGTGCTGGCAGCTTTCCTGTGGGCGCAATCTCTGGACGTTTCCAATTTGGCAGCCGGGCTCTGCCAGAGAGAGATACAGAGTGTTGCCCCATTACGAAGCAATGCTTTAGCAGAGCGCGAATGTCTGTGTGGCAGCGAATGCAGTTCCAAGGGACAGTGAAAACCAGCTAGAGCTTTCAGTGCTGGCAGCTTTCCTGTGGGCGCAATCTCTGGACGTTTCCAATTTGGCAGCCGGGCTCTGCCAGAGAGAGATACAGAGTGTTGCCCCATTACGAAGCAATGCTTTAGCAGAGCGCGAATGTCTGTGTGGCAGCGAATGCAGTTCCAAGGGACAGTGAAAACCAGCTAGAGCTTTCAGTGCTGGCAGCTTTCCTGTGGGCGCAATCTCTGGACGTTTCCAATTTGGCAGCCGGGCTCTGCCAGAGAGAGATACAGAGTGTTGCCCCATTACGAAGCAATGCTTTAGCAGAGCGCGAATGTCTGTGTGGCAGCGAATGCAGTTCCAAGGGACAGTGAAAACCAGCTAGAGCTTTCAGTGCTGGCAGCTTTCCTGTGGGCGCAATCTCTGGACGTTTCCAATTTGGCAGCCGGGCTCTGCCAGAGAGAGATACAGAGTGTTGCCCCATTACGAAGCAATGCTTTAGCAGAGCGCGAATGTCTGTGTGGCAGCGAATGCAGTTCCAAGGGACAGTGAAAACCAGCTAGAGCTTTCAGTGCTGGCAGCTTTCCTGTGGGCGCAATGTCTGGACGTTTCCAATATGGCAGCCGGGCTCTGCCAGAGAGAGATACAGAGTGTTGCCCAATTACCAAGTTAAGCTTTAGCAGAGCGCGAATGTCTGTGTGGCAGCGAATGCAGTTCCAAGGGACAGTGAAAACCAGCTAGAGCTTTCAGTGCTGGCAGCTTTCCTGTGGGCGCAATCTCTGGACGTTTCCAATTTGGCAGCCGGGCTCTGCCAGAGAGAGATACAGAGTGTTGCCCCATTAGGAAGCAATGCTTTAGCAGAGCGCGAATGTCTGTGTGGCAGCGAATGCAGTTCCAAGGGACAGTGAAAACCAGCTAGAGCTTTCAGTGCTGGCAGCTTTCCTGTGGGCGCAATGTCTGGACGTTTCCAATTTGGCAGCCGGGCTCTGCCAGAGAGAGATACAGAGTGTTGCCCAATTACCAAGTTAAGCTTTAGCAGAGCGCGAATGTCTGTGTGGCAGCGAATGCAGTTCCAAGGGACAGTGAAAACCAGCTAGAGCTTTCAGTGCTGGCAGCTTTCCTGTGGGCGCAATCTCTGGACGTTTCCAATTTGGCAGCCGGGCTCTGCCAGAGAGAGATACAGAGTGTTGCCCCATTACGAAGCAATGCTTTAGCAGAGCGCGAATGTCTGTGTGGCAGCGAATGCAGTTCCAAGGGACAGTGAAAACCAGCTAGAGCTTTCAGTGCTGGCAGCTTTCCTGTGGGCGCAATGTCTGGACGTTTCCAATTTGGCAGCCGGGCTCTGCCAGAGAGAGATACAGAGTGTTGCCCCATTAGGAAGCAATGCTTTAGCAGAGCGCGAATGTCTGTGTGGCAGCGAATGCAGTTCCAAGGGACAGTGAAAACCAGCTAGAGCTTTCAGTGCTGGCAGCTTTCCTGTGGGCGCAATCTCTGGACGTTTCCAATTTGGCAGCCGGGCTCTGCCAGAGAGAGATACAGAGTGTTGCCCCATTACGAAGCAATGCTTTAGCAGAGCGCGAATGTCTGTGTGGCAGCGAATGCAGTTCCAAGGGACAGTGAAAACCAGCTAGAGCTTTCAGTGCTGGCAGCTTTCCTGTGGGCGCAATCTCTGGACGTTTCCAATTTGGCAGCCGGGCTCTGCCAGAGAGAGATACAGAGTGTTGCCCCATTACGAAGCAATGCTTTAGCAGAGCGCGAATGTCTGTGTGGCAGCGAATGCAGTTCCAAGGGACAGTGAAAACCAGCTAGAGCTTTCAGTGCTGGCAGCTTTCCTGTGGGCGCAATCTCTGGACGTTTCCAATTTGGCAGCCGGGCTCTGCCAGAGAGAGATACAGAGTGTTGCCCCATTAGGAAGCAATGCTTTAGCAGAGCGCGAATGTCTGTGTGGCAGCGAATGCAGTTCCAAGGGACAGTGAAAACCAGCTAGAGCTTTCAGTGCTGGCAGCTTTCCTGTGGGCGCAATCTCTGGACGTTTCCAATTTGGCAGCCGGGCTCTGCCAGAGAGAGATACAGAGTGTTGCCCCATTACGAAGCAATGCTTTAGCAGAGCGCGAATGTCTGTGTGGCAGCGAATGCAGTTCCAAGGGACAGTGAAAACCAGCTAGAGCTTTCAGTGCTGGCAGCTTTCCTGTGGGCGCAATCTCTGGACGTTTCCAATTTGGCAGCCGGGCTCTGCCAGAGAGAGGTACAGAGTGTTGCCCCATTAGGAAGCAATGCTTTAGCAGAGCGCGAATGTCTGTGTGGCAGCAAATGCAGTTCCAAGGGACAGTGAAAACCAGCTAGAGCTTTCAGTGCTGGCAGCTTTCCTGTGGGCGCAATCTCTGGACGTTTCCAATTTGGCAGCCGGGCTCTGCCAGAGAGAGATACAGAGTGTTGCCCCATTAGGAAGCAATGTTTTAGCAGAGCGCGAATGTCTGTGTGGCAGCGAATGCAGTTCCAAGGGACAGTGAAAACCAGCTAGAGCTTTCAGTGCTGGCAGCTTTCCTGTGGGCGCAATGTCTGGACGTTTCCAATTTGGCAGCCGGGCTCTGCCAGAGAGAGATACAGAGTGTTGCCCCATTACGAAGCAATGCTTTAGCAGAGCGCGAATGTCTGTGTGGCAGCGAATGCAGTTCCAAGGGACAGTGAAAACCAGCTAGAGCTTTCAGTGCTGGCAGCTTTCCTGTGGGCGCAATCTCTGGACGTTTCCAATTTGGCAGCCGGGCTCTGCCAGAGAGAGATACAGAGTGTTGCCCCATTACGAAGCAATGCTTTAGCAGAGCGCGAATGTCTGTGTGGCAGCGAATGCAGTTCCAAGGGACAGTGAAAACCAGCTAGAGCTTTCAGTGCTGGCAGCTTTCCTGTGGGCGCAATGTCTGGACGTTTCCAATTTGGCAGCCGGGCTCTGCCAGAGAGAGATACAGAGTGTTGCCCCATTAGGAAGCAATGCTTTAGCAGAGCGCAAATGTCTGTGTGGCAGCGAATGCAGTTCCAAGGGACAGTGAAAACCAGCTAGAGCTTTCAGTGCTGGCAGCTTTCCTGTGGGCGCAATCTCTGGACGTTTCCAATTTGGCAGCCGGGCTCTGCCAGAGAGAGATACAGAGTGTTGCCCCATTACGAAGCAATGCTTTAGCAGAGCGCGAATGTCTGTGTGGCAGCGAATGCAGTTCCAAGGGACAGTGAAAACCAGCTAGAGCTTTCAGTGCTGGCAGCTTTCCTGTGGGCGCAATCTCTGGACGTTTCCAATTTGGCAGCCGGGCTCTGCCAGAGAGAGATACAGAGTGTTGCCCCATTACGAAGCAATGCTTTAGCAGAGCGCGAATGTCTGTGTGGCAGCGAATGCAGTTCCAAGGGACAGTGAAAACCAGCTAGAGCTTTCAGTGCTGGCATCTTTCCTGTGGGCCCAATCTCTGGACGTTTCCAATTTGGCAGCCGGGCTCTGCCAGAGAGAGATACAGAGTGTTGCCCCATTACGAAGCAATGCTTTAGCAGAGCGCGAATGTCTGTGTGGCAGCGAATGCAGTTCCAAGGGACAGTGAAAACCAGCTAGAGCTTTCAGTGCTGGCAGCTTTCCTGTGGGCGCAATCTCTGGACGTTTCCAATTTGGCAGCCGGGCTCTGCCAGAGAGAGATACAGAGTGTTGCCCCATTACGAAGCAATGCTTTAGCAGAGCGCGAATGTCTGTGTGGCAGCGAATGCAGTTCCAAGGGACAGTGAAAACCAGCTAGAGCTTTCAGTGCTGGCAGCTTTCCTGTGGGCGCAATCTCTGGACGTTTCCAATTTGGCAGCCGGGCTCTGCCAGAGAGAGATACAGAGTGTTGCCCCATTACGAAGCAATGCTTTAGCAGAGCGCGAATGTCTGTGTGGCAGCGAATGCAGTTCCAAGGGACAGTGAAAACCAGCTAGAGCTTTCAGTGCTGGCAGCTTTCCTGTGGGCGCAATCTCTGGACGTTTCCAATTTGGCAGCCGGGCTCTGCCAGAGAGAGATACAGAGTGTTGCCCCATTACGAAGCAATGCTTTAGCAGAGCGCGAATGTCTGTGTGGCAGCGAATGCAGTTCCAAGGGACAGTGAAAACCAGCTAGAGCTTTCAGTGCTGGCAGCTTTCCTGTGGGCGCAATCTCTGGACGTTTCCAATTTGGCAGCCGGGCTCTGCCAGAGAGAGATACAGAGTGTTGCCCCATTAGGAAGCAATGCTTTAGCAGAGCGCAAATGTCTGTGTGGCAGCGAATGCAGTTCCAAGGGACAGTGAAAACCAGCTAGAGCTTTCAGTGCTGGCAGCTTTCCTGTGGGCGCAATCTCTGGACGTTTCCAATTTGGCAGCCGGGCTCTGCCAGAGAGAGATACAGAGTGTTGCCCCATTACGAAGCAATGCTTTAGCAGAGCGCGAATGTCTGTGTGGCAGCGAATGCAGTTCCAAGGGACAGTGAAAACCAGCTAGAGCTTTCAGTGCTGGCAGCTTTCCTGTGGGCGCAATCTCTGGACGTTTCCAATTTGGCAGCCGGGCTCTGCCAGAGAGAGGTACAGAGTGTTGCCCCATTAGGAAGCAATGCTTTAGCAGAGCGCGAATGTCTGTGTGGCAGCAAATGCAGTTCCAAGGGACAGTGAAAACCAGCTAGAGCTTTCAGTGCTGGCAGCTTTCCTGTGGGCGCAATGTCTGGACGTTTCCAATTTGGCAGCCGGGCTCTGCCAGAGAGAGATACAGAGTGTTGCCCCATTACGAAGCAATGTTTTAGCAGAGCGCGAATGTCTGTGTGGCAGCGAATGCAGTTCCAAGGGACAGTGAAAACCAGCTAGAGCTTTCAGTGCTGGCAGCTTTCCTGTGGGCGCAATCTCTGGACGTTTCCAATTTGGCAGCCGGGCTCTGCCAGAGAGAGATACAGAGTGTTGCCCCATTACGAAGCAATGCTTTAGCAGAGCGCGAATGTCTGTGTGGCAGCGAATGCAGTTCCAAGGGACAGTGAAAACCAGCTAGAGCTTTCAGTGCTGGCAGCTTTCCTGTGGGCGCAATCTCTGGACGTTTCCAATTTGGCAGCCGGGCTCTGCCAGAGAGAGATACAGAGTGTTGCCCCATTACGAAGCAATGCTTTAGCAGAGCGCGAATGTCTGTGTGGCAGCGAATGCAGTTCCAAGGGACAGTGAAAACCAGCTAGAGCTTTCAGTGCTGGCAGCTTTCCTGTGGGCGCAATGTCTGGACGTTTCCAATTTGGCAGCCGGGCTCTGCCAGAGAGAGATACAGAGTGTTGCCCCATTAGGAAGCAATGCTTTAGCAGAGCGCAAATGTCTGTGTGGCAGCGAATGCAGTTCCAAGGGACAGTGAAAACCAGCTAGAGCTTTCAGTGCTGGCAGCTTTCCTGTGGGCGCAATCTCTGGACGTTTCCAATTTGGCAGCCGGGCTCTGCCAGAGAGAGATACAGAGTGTTGCCCCATTACGAAGCAATGCTTTAGCAGAGCGCGAATGTCTGTGTGGCAGCGAATGCAGTTCCAAGGGACAGTGAAAACCAGCTAGAGCTTTCAGTGCTGGCAGCTTTCCTGTGGGCGCAATGTCTGGACGTTTCCAATTTGGCAGCCGGGCTCTGCCAGAGAGAGATACAGAGTGTTGCCCCATTACGAAGCAATGCTTTAGCAGAGCGCGAATGTCTGTGTGGCAGCGAATGCAGTTCCAAGGGACAGTGAAAACCAGCTAGAGCTTTCAGTGCTGGCAGCTTTCCTGTGGGCGCAATCTCTGGACGTTTCCAATTTGGCAGCCGGGCTCTGCCAGAGAGAGATACAGAGTGTTGCCCCATTACGAAGCAATGCTTTAGCAGAGCGCGAATGTCTGTGTGGCAGCGAATGCAGTTCCAAGGGACAGTGAAAACCAGCTAGAGCTTTCAGTGCTGGCAGCTTTCCTGTGGGCGCAATCTCTGGACGTTTCCAATATGGCAGCCGGGCTCTGCCAGAGAGAGATACAGAGTGTTGCCCAATTACCAAGTTAAGCTTTAGCAGAGCGCGAATGTCTGTGTGGCAGCGAATGCAGTTCCAAGGGACAGTGAAAACCAGCTAGAGCTTTCAGTGCTGGCAGCTTTCCTGTGGGCGCAATCTCTGGACGTTTCCAATTTGGCAGCCGGGCTCTGCCAGAGAGAGATACAGAGTGTTGCCCCATTAGGAAGCAATGCTTTAGCAGAGCGCGAATGTCTGTGTGGCAGCGAATGCAGTTCCAAGGGACAGTGAAAACCAGCTAGAGCTTTCAGTGCTGGCAGCTTTCCTGTGGGCGCAATGTCTGGACGTTTCCAATTTGGCAGCCGGGCTCTGCCAGAGAGAGATACAGAGTGTTGCCCAATTACCAAGTTAAGCTTTAGCAGAGCGCGAATGTCTGTGTGGCAGCGAATGCAGTTCCAAGGGACAGTGAAAACCAGCTAGAGCTTTCAGTGCTGGCAGCTTTCCTGTGGGCGCAATCTCTGGACGTTTCCAATTTGGCAGCCGGGCTCTGCCAGAGAGAGATACAGAGTGTTGCCCCATTACGAAGCAATGCTTTAGCAGAGCGCGAATGTCTGTGTGGCAGCGAATGCAGTTCCAAGGGACAGTGAAAACCAGCTAGAGCTTTCAGTGCTGGCAGCTTTCCTGTGGGCGCAATGTCTGGACGTTTCCAATTTGGCAGCCGGGCTCTGCCAGAGAGAGATACAGAGTGTTGCCCCATTAGGAAGCAATGCTTTAGCAGAGCGCGAATGTCTGTGTGGCAGCGAATGCAGTTCCAAGGGACAGTGAAAACCAGCTAGAGCTTTCAGTGCTGGCAGCTTTCCTGTGGGCGCAATCTCTGGACGTTTCCAATTTGGCAGCCGGGCTCTGCCAGAGAGAGATACAGAGTGTTGCCCCATTACGAAGCAATGCTTTAGCAGAGCGCGAATGTCTGTGTGGCAGCGAATGCAGTTCCAAGGGACAGTGAAAACCAGCTAGAGCTTTCAGTGCTGGCAGCTTTCCTGTGGGCGCAATCTCTGGACGTTTCCAATTTGGCAGCCGGGCTCTGCCAGAGAGAGGTACAGAGTGTTGCCCCATTAGGAAGCAATGCTTTAGCAGAGCGCGAATGTCTGTGTGGCAGCAAATGCAGTTCCAAGGGACAGTGAAAACCAGCTAGAGCTTTCAGTGCTGGCAGCTTTCCTGTGGGCGCAATGTCTGGACGTTTCCAATTTGGCAGCCGGGCTCTGCCAGAGAGAGATACAGAGTGTTGCCCCATTACGAAGCAATGTTTTAGCAGAGCGCGAATGTCTGTGTGGCAGCGAATGCAGTTCCAAGGGACAGTGAAAACCAGCTAGAGCTTTCAGTGCTGGCAGCTTTCCTGTGGGCGCAATGTCTGGACGTTTCCAATTTGGCAGCCGGGCTCTGCCAGAGAGAGATACAGAGTGTTGCCCCATTACGAAGCAATGCTTTAGCAGAGCGCGAATGTCTGTGTGGCAGCGAATGCAGTTCCAAGGGACAGTGAAAACCAGCTAGAGCTTTCAGTGCTGGCAGCTTTCCTGTGGGCGCAATCTCTGGACGTTTCCAATTTGGCAGCCGGGCTCTGCCAGAGAGAGATACAGAGTGTTGCCCCATTACGAAGCAATGCTTTAGCAGAGCGCGAATGTCTGTGTGGCAGCGAATGCAGTTCCAAGGGACAGTGAAAACCAGCTAGAGCTTTCAGTGCTGGCAGCTTTCCTGTGGGCGCAATGTCTGGACGTTTCCAATTTGGCAGCCGGGCTCTGCCAGAGAGAGATACAGAGTGTTGCCCCATTAGGAAGCAATGCTTTAGCAGAGCGCAAATGTCTGTGTGGCAGCGAATGCAGTTCCAAGGGACAGTGAAAACCAGCTAGAGCTTTCAGTGCTGGCAGCTTTCCTGTGGGCGCAATCTTTGGACGTTTCCAATTTGGCAGCCGGGCTCTGCCAGAGAGAGATACAGAGTGTTGCCCCATTACGAAGCAATGCTTTAGCAGAGCGCGAATGTCTGTGTGGCAGCGAATGCAGTTCCAAGGGACAGTGAAAACCAGCTAGAGCTTTCAGTGCTGGCAGCTTTCCTGTGGGCGCAATGTCTGGACGTTTCCAATTTGGCAGCCGGGCTCTGCCAGAGAGAGATACAGAGTGTTGCCCCATTACGAAGCAATGCTTTAGCAGAGCGCGAATGTCTGTGTGGCAGCGAATGCAGTTCCAAGGGACAGTGAAAACCAGCTAGAGCTTTCAGTGCTGGCAGCTTTCCTGTGGGCGCAATCTCTGGACGTTTCCAATTTGGCAGCCGGGCTCTGCCAGAGAGAGATACAGAGTGTTGCCCCATTACGAAGCAATGCTTTAGCAGAGCGCGAATGTCTGTGTGGCAGCGAATGCAGTTCCAAGGGACAGTGAAAACCAGCTAGAGCTTTCAGTGCTGGCAGCTTTCCTGTGGGCGCAATGTCTGGACGTTTCCAATTTGGCAGCCGGGCTCTGCCAGAGAGAGATACAGAGTGTTGCCCCATTACGAAGCAATGCTTTAGCAGAGCGCGAATGTATGTGTGGCAGCGAATGCAGTTCCAAGGGACAGTGAAAACCAGCTAGAGCTTTCAGTGCTGGCAGCTTTCCTGTGGGCGCAATCTCTGGACGTTTCCAATTTGGCAGCCGGGCTCTGCCAGAGAGAGATACAGAGTGTTGCCCCATTACGAAGCAATGCTTTAGCAGAGCGCGAATGTCTGTGTGGCAGCGAATGCAGTTCCAAGGGACAGTGAAAACCAGCTAGAGCTTTCAGTGCTGGCAGCTTTCCTGTGGGCGCAATCTCTGGACGTTTCCAATTTGGCAGCCGGGCTCTGCCAGAGAGAGATACAGAGTGTTGCCCCATTAGGAAGCAATGCTTTAGCAGAGCGCGAATGTCTGTGTGGCAGCGAATGCAGTTCCAAGGGACAGTGAAAACCAGCTAGAGCTTTCAGTGCTGGCAGCTTTCCTGTGGGCGCAATGTCTGGACGTTTCCAATTTGGCAGCCGGGCTCTGCCAGAGAGAGATACAGAGTGTTGCCCAATTACTAAGTTAAGCTTTAGCAGAGCGCGAATGTCTGTGTGGCAGCGAATGCAGTTCCAAGGGACAGTGAAAACCAGCTAGAGCTTTCAGTGCTGGCAGCTTTCCTGTGGGCGCAATCTCTGGACGTTTCCAATTTGGCAGCCGGGCTCTGCCAGAGAGAGATACAGAGTGTTGCCCCATTAGGAAGCAATGCTTTAGCAGAGCGTGAATGTCTGTGTGGCAGCGAATGCAGTTCCAAGGGACAGTGAAAACCAGCTAGAGCTTTCAGTGCTGGCAGCTTTCCTGTGGGCGCAATGTCTGGACGTTTCCAATTTGGCAGCCGGGCTCTGCCAGAGAGAGATACAGAGTGTTGCCCAATTACTAAGTTAAGCTTTAGCAGAGCGCGAATGTCTGTGTGGCAGCGAATGCAGTTCCAAGGGACAGTGAAAACCAGCTAGAGCTTTCAGTGCTGGCAGCTTTCCTGTGGGCGCAATCTCTGGACGTTTCCAATTTGGCAGCCGGGCTCTGCCAGAGAGAGATACAGAGTGTTGCCCCATTACGAAGCAATGCTTTAGCAGAGCGCGAATGTCTGTGTGGCAGCGAATGCAGTTCCAAGGGACAGTGAAAACCAGCTAGAGCTTTCAGTGCTGGCAGCTTTCCTGTGGGCGCAATCTCTGGACGTTTCCAATTTGGCAGCCGGGCTCTGCCAGAGAGAGATACAGAGTGTTGCCCCATTACGAAGCAATGCTTTAGCAGAGCGCGAATGTCTGTGTGGCAGCGAATGCAGTTCCAAGGGACAGTGAAAACCAGCTAGAGCTTTCAGTGCTGGCAGCTTTCCTGTGGGCGCAATCTCTGGACGTTTCCAATTTAGCAGCCGGGCTCTGCCAGAGAGAGATACAGAGTGTTGCCCCATTACGAAGCAATGCTTTAGCAGAGCGCGAATGTCTGTGTGGCAGCGAATGCAGTTCCAAGGGACAGTGAAAACCAGCTAGAGCTTTCAGTGCTGGCAGCTTTCCTGTGGGCGCAATGTCTGGACGTTTCCAATTTGGCAGCCGGGCTCTGCCAGAGAGAGATACAGAGTGTTGCCCCATTACGAAGCAATGCTTTAGCAGAGCGCGAATGTCTGTGTGGCAGCGAATGCAGTTCCAAGGGACAGTGAAAACCAGCTAGAGCTTTCAGTGCTGGCAGCTTTCCTGTGGGCGCAATGTCTGGACGTTTCCAATTTGGCAGCCGGGCTCTGCCAGAGAGAGATACAGAGTGTTGCCCCATTACGAAGCAATGCTTTAGCAGAGCGCGAATGTCTGTGTGGCAGCGAATGCAGTTCCAAGGGACAGTGAAAACCAGCTAGAGCTTTCAGTGCTGGCAGCTTTCCTGTGGGCGCAATCTCTGGACGTTTCCAATTTGGCAGCCGGGCTCTGCCAGAGAGAGATACAGAGTGTTGCCCCATTACGAAGCAATGCTTTAGCAGAGCGCGAATGTCTGTGTGGCAGCGAATGCAGTTCCAAGGGACAGTGAAAACCAGCTAGAGCTTTCAGTGCTGGCAGCTTTCCTGTGGGCGCAATCTCTGGACGTTTCCAATTTGGCAGCCGGGCTCTGCCAGAGAGAGATACAGAGTGTTGCCCCATTACGAAGCAATGCTTTAGCAGAGCGCGAATGTCTGTGTGGCAGCGAATGCAGTTCCAAGGGACAGTGAAAACCAGCTAGAGCTTTCAGTGCTGGCAGCTTTCCTGTGGGCGCAATCTCTGGACGTTTCCAATTTGGCAGCCGGGCTCTGCCAGAGAGAGATACAGAGTGTTGCCCCATTACGAAGCAAAGCTTTAGCAGAGCGCGAATGTCTGTGTGGCAGCGAATGCAGTTCCAAGGGACAGTGAAAACCAGCTAGAGCTTTCAGTGCTGGCAGCTTTCCTGTGGGCGCAATCTCTGGACGTTTCCAATTTGGCAGCCGGGCTCTGCCAGAGAGAGATACAGAGTGTTGCCCCATTACGAAGCAATGCTTTAGCAGAGCGCGAATGTCTGTGTGGCAGCGAATGCAGTTCCAAGGGACAGTGAAAACCAGCTAGAGCTTTCAGTGCTGGCAGCTTTCCTGTGGGCGCAATCTCTGGACGTTTCCAATTTAGCAGCCGGGCTCTGCCAGAGAGAGATACAGAGTGTTGCCCCATTACGAAGCAATGCTTTAGCAGAGCGCGAATGTCTGTGTGGCAGCGAATGCAGTTCCAAGGGACAGTGAAAACCAGCTAGAGCTTTCAGTGCTGGCATCTTTCCTGTGGGCCCAATCTCTGGACGTTTCCAATTTGGCAGCCGGGCTCTGCCAGAGAGAGATACAGAGTGTTGCCCCATTAGGAAGCAATGCTTTAGCAGAGCGCGAATGTCTGTGTGGCAGCGAATGCAGTTCCAAGGGACAGTGAAAACCAGCTAGAGCTTTCAGTGCTGGCAGCTTTCCTGTGGGCGCAATCTCTGGACGTTTCCAATTTGGCAGCCGGGCTCTGCCAGAGAGAGATACAGAGTGTTGCCCCATTAGGAAGCAATGCTTTAGCAGAGCGCGAATGTCTGTGTGGCAGCGAATGCAGTTCCAAGGGACAGTGAAAACCAGCTAGAGCTTTCAGTGCTGGCAGCTTTCCTGTGGGCGCAATCTCTGGACGTTTCCAATTTGGCAGCCGGGCTCTGCCAGAGAGAGATACAGAGTGTTGCCCCATTACGAAGCAATGCTTTAGCAGAGCGCGAATGTCTGTGTGGCAGCGAATGCAGTTCCAAGGGACAGTGAAAACCAGCTAGAGCTTTCAGTGCTGGCAGCTTTCCTGTGGGCGCAATGTCTGGACGTTTCCAATTTGGCAGCCGGGCTCTGCCAGAGAGAGATACAGAGTGTTGCCCCATTACGAAGCAATGCTTTAGCAGAGCGCGAATGTCTGTGTGGCAGCGAATGCAGTTCCAAGGGACAGTGAAAACCAGCTAGAGCTTTCAGTGCTGGCAGCTTTCCTGTGGGCGCAATCTCTGGACGTTTCCAATTTGGCAGCCGGGCTCTGCCAGAGAGAGATACAGAGTGTTGCCCCATTACGAAGCAATGCTTTAGCAGAGCGCGAATGTCTGTGTGGCAGCGAATGCAGTTCCAAGGGACAGTGAAAACCAGCTAGAGCTTTCAGTGCTGGCAGCTTTCCTGTGGGCGCAATGTCTGGACGTTTCCAATTTGGCAGCCGGGCTCTGCCAGAGAGAGATACAGAGTGTTGCCCCATTACGAAGCAATGCTTTAGCAGAGCGCGAATGTCTGTGTGGCAGCGAATGCAGTTCCAAGGGACAGTGAAAACCAGCTAGAGCTTTCAGTGCTGGCAGCTTTCCTGTGGGCGCAATCTCTGGACGTTTCCAATTTGGCAGCCGGGCTCTGCCAGAGAGAGATACAGAGTGTTGCCCCATTACGAAGCAATGCTTTAGCAGAGCGCGAATGTCTGTGTGGCAGCGAATGCAGTTCCAAGGGACAGTGAAAACCAGCTAGAGCTTTCAGTGCTGGCAGCTTTCCTGTGGGCGCAATCTCTGGACGTTTCCAATTTAGCAGCCGGGCTCTGCCAGAGAGAGATACAGAGTGTTGCCCCATTACGAAGCAATGCTTTAGCAGAGCGCGAATGTCTGTGTGGCAGCGAATGCAGTTCCAAGGGACAGTGAAAACCAGCTAGAGCTTTCAGTGCTGGCATCTTTCCTGTGGGCCCAATCTCTGGACGTTTCCAATTTGGCAGCCGGGCTCTGCCAGAGAGAGATACAGAGTGTTGCCCCATTAGGAAGCAATGCTTTAGCAGAGCGCGAATGTCTGTGTGGCAGCGAATGCAGTTCCAAGGGACAGTGAAAACCAGCTAGAGCTTTCAGTGCTGGCAGCTTTCCTGTGGGCGCAATCTCTGGACGTTTCCAATTTGGCAGCCGGGCTCTGCCAGAGAGAGATACAGAGTGTTGCCCCATTACGAAGCAATGCTTTAGCAGAGCGCGAATGTCTGTGTGGCAGCGAATGCAGTTCCAAGGGACAGTGAAAACCAGCTAGAGCTTTCAGTGCTGGCAGCTTTCCTGTGGGCGCAATCTCTGGACGTTTCCAATTTGGCAGCCGGGCTCTGCCAGAGAGAGATACAGAGTGTTGCCCCATTACGAAGCAATGCTTTAGCAGAGCGCGAATGTCTGTGTGGCAGCGAATGCAGTTCCAAGGGACAGTGAAAACCAGCTAGAGCTTTCAGTGCTGGCAGCTTTCCTGTGGGCGCAATCTCTGGACGTTTCCAATTTGGCAGCCGGGCTCTGCCAGAGAGAGATACAGAGTGTTGCCCCATTACGAAGCAATGCTTTAGCAGAGCGCGAATGTCTGTGTGGCAGCGAATGCAGTTCCAAGGGACAGTGAAAACCAGCTAGAGCTTTCAGTGCTGGCAGCTTTCCTGTGGGCGCAATCTCTGGACGTTTCCAATTTGGCAGCCGGGCTCTGCCAGAGAGAGATACAGAGTGTTGCCCCATTACGAAGCAATGCTTTAGCAGAGCGCGAATGTCTGTGTGGCAGCGAATGCAGTTCCAAGGGACAGTGAAAACCAGCTAGAGCTTTCAGTGCTGGCAGCTTTCCTGTGGGCGCAATGTCTGGACGTTTCCAATTTGGCAGCCGGGCTCTGCCAGAGAGAGATACAGAGTGTTGCCCCATTACGAAGCAATGTTTTAGCAGAGCGCGAATGTCTGTGTGGCAGCGAATGCAGTTCCAAGGGACAGTGAAAACCAGCTAGAGATTTCAGTGCTGGCAGCTTTCCTGTAAGCGCAATCTCTGGACGTTTCCAATTTGGCAGCCGGGCTCTGCCAGAGAGAGATACAGAGTGTTGCCCCATTACGAAGCAATGCTTTAGCAGAGCGCGAATGTCTGTGTGGCAGCGAATGCAGTTCCAAGGGACAGTGAAAACCAGCTAGAGCTTTCAGTGCTGGCAGCTTTCCTGTGGGCGCAATCTCTGGACGTTTCCAATTTGGCAGCCGGGCTCTGCCAGAGAGAGATACAGAGTGTTGCCCAATTACCAAGTTAAGCTTTAGCAGAGCGCGAATGTCTGTGTGGCAGCGAATGCAGTTCCAAGGGACAGTGAAAACCAGCTAGAGCTTTCAGTGCTGGCAGCTTTCCTGTGGGCGCAATCTCTGGACGTTTCCAATTTGGCAGCCGGGCTCTGCCAGAGAGAGATACAGAGTGTTGCCCCATTACGAAGCAATGCTTTAGCAGAGCGCGAATGTCTGTGTGGCAGCGAATGCAGTTCCAAGGGACAGTGAAAACCAGCTAGAGCTTTCAGTGCTGGCAGCTTTCCTGTGGGCGCAATGTCTGGACGTTTCCAATTTGGCAGCCGGGCTCTGCCAGAGAGAGATACAGAGTGTTGCCCCATTACGAAGCAATGCTTTAGCAGAGCGCGAATGTCTGTGTGGCAGCGAATGCAGTTCCAAGGGACAGTGAAAACCAGCTAGAGCTTTCAGTGCTGGCAGCTTTCCTGTGGGCGCAATCTCTGGACGTTTCCAATTTGGCAGCCGGGCTCTGCCAGAGAGAGATACAGAGTGTTGCCCCATTACGAAGCAATGCTTTAGCAGAGCGCGAATGTCTGTGTGGCAGCGAATGCAGTTCCAAGGGACAGTGAAAACCAGCTAGAGCTTTCAGTGCTGGCAGCTTTCCTGTGGGCGCAATCTCTGGACGTTTCCAATTTGGCAGCCGGGCTCTGCCAGAGAGAGATACAGAGTGTTGCCCCATTACGAAGCAATGCTTTAGCAGAGCGCAAATGTCTGTGTGGCAGCGAATGCAGTTCCAAGGGACAGTGAAAACCAGCTAGAGCTTTCAGTGCTGGCATCTTTCCTGTGGGCCCAATCTCTGGACGTTTCCAATTTGGCAGCCGGGCTCTGCCAGAGAGAGATACAGAGTGTTGCCCCATTAGGAAGCAATGCTTTAGCAGAGCGCGAATGTCTGTGTGGCAGCGAATGCAGTTCCAAGGGACAGTGAAAACCAGCTAGAGCTTTCAGTGCTGGCAGCTTTCCTGTGGGCGCAATGTCTGGACGTTTCCAATTTGGCAGCCGGGCTCTGCCAGAGAGAGATACAGAGTGTTGCCCCATTACGAAGCAATGCTTTAGCAGAGCGCGAATGTCTGTGTGGCAGCGAATGCAGTTCCAAGGGACAGTGAAAACCAGCTAGAGCTTTCAGTGCTGGCAGCTTTCCTGTGGGCGCAATCTCTGGACGTTTCCAATTTGGCAGCCGGGCTCTGCCAGAGAGAGATACAGAGTGTTGCCCCATTAGGAAGCAATGCTTTAGCAGAGCGCGAATGTCTGTGTGGCAGCGAATGCAGTTCCAAGGGACAGTGAAAACCAGCTAGAGCTTTCAGTGCTGGCAGCTTTCCTGTGGGCGCAATCTCTGGACGTTTCCAATTTGGCAGCCGGGCTCTGCCAGAGAGAGATACAGAGTGTTGCCCCATTACGAAGCAATGCTTTAGCAGAGCGCGAATGTCTGTGTGGCAGCGAATGCAGTTCCAAGGGACAGTGAAAACCAGCTAGAGCTTTCAGTGCTGGCAGCTTTCCTGTGGGCGCAATCTCTGGACGTTTCCAATTTGGCAGCCGGGCTCTGCCAGAGAGAGATACAGAGTGTTGCCCCATTACGAAGCAATGCTTTAGCAGAGCGCGAATGTCTGTGTGGCAGCGAATGCAGTTCCAAGGGACAGTGAAAACCAGCTAGAGCTTTCAGTGCTGGCAGCTTTCCTGTGGGCGCAATCTCTGGACGTTTCCAATTTGGCAGCCGGGCTCTGCCAGAGAGAGATACAGAGTGTTGCCCCATTACGAAGCAATGCTTTAGCAGAGCGCGAATGTCTGTGTGGCAGCGAATG
Organism: Mycteria americana; assembly: GCF_035582795.1. Lineage (NCBI taxonomy): Eukaryota > Metazoa > Chordata > Aves > Ciconiiformes > Ciconiidae > Mycteria > Mycteria americana. The sequence continues at coordinate 9,571 of NW_027445499.1, read as the reverse complement.
CAGTTCCAAGGGACAGTGAAAACCAGCTAGAGCTTTCAGTGCTGGCAGCTTTCCTGTGGGCGCAATGTCTGGACGTTTCCAATTTGGCAGCCGGGCTCTGCCAGAGAGAGATACAGAGTGTTGCCCCATTACGAAGCAATGCTTTAGCAGAGCGCGAATGTCTGTGTGGCAGCGAATGCAGTTCCAAGGGACAGTGAAAACCAGCTAGAGCTTTCAGTGCTGGCAGCTTTCCTGTGGGCGCAATGTCTGGACGTTTCCAATTTGGCAGCCGGGCTCTGCCAGAGAGAGATACAGAGTGTTGCCCCATTACGAAGCAATGCTTTAGCAGAGCGCGAATGTCTGTGTGGCAGCGAATGCAGTTCCAAGGGACAGTGAAAACCAGCTAGAGCTTTCAGTGCTGGCAGCTTTCCTGTGGGCGCAATGTCTGGACGTTTCCAATTTGGCAGCCGGGCTCTGCCAGAGAGAGATACAGAGTGTTGCCCCATTACGAAGCAATGCTTTAGCAGAGCGCGAATGTCTGTGTGGCAGCGAATGCAGTTCCAAGGGACAGTGAAAACCAGCTAGAGCTTTCAGTGCTGGCAGCTTTCCTGTGGGCGCAATCTCTGGACGTTTCCAATTTGGCAGCCGGGCTCTGCCAGAGAGAGATACAGAGTGTTGCCCCATTACGAAGCAATGCTTTAGCAGAGCGCGAATGTCTGTGTGGCAGCGAATGCAGTTCCAAGGGACAGTGAAAACCAGCTAGAGCTTTCAGTGCTGGCAGCTTTCCTGTGGGCGCAATCTCTGGACGTTTCCAATTTGGCAGCCGGGCTCTGCCAGAGAGAGATACAGAGTGTTGCCCCATTACGAAGCAAAGCTTTAGCAGGCGCGAATGTCTGTGTGGCAGCGAATGCAGTTCCAAGGGACAGTGAAAACCAGCTAGAGCTTTCAGTGCTGGCAGCTTTCCTGTGGGCGCAATCTCTGGACGTTTCCAATTTGGCAGCCGGGCTCTGCCAGAGAGAGATACAGAGTGTTGCCCCATTACGAAGCAATGCTTTAGCAGAGCGCGAATGTCTGTGTGGCAGCGAATGCAGTTCCAAGGGACAGTGAAAACCAGCTAGAGCTTTCAGTGCTGGCAGCTTTCCTGTGGGCGCAATCTCTGGACGTTTCCAATTTGGCAGCCGGGCTCTGCCAGAGAGAGATACAGAGTGTTGCCCCATTACGAAGCAATGCTTTAGCAGAGCGCGAATGTCTGTGTGGCAGCGAATGCAGTTCCAAGGGACAGTGAAAACCAGCTAGAGCTTTCAGTGCTGGCATCTTTCCTGTGGGCGCAATCTCTGGACGTTTCCAATTTGGCAGCCGGGCTCTGCCAGAGAGAGATACAGAGTGTTGCCCCATTAGGAAGCAATGCTTTAGCAGAGCGCGAATGTCTGTGTGGCAGCGAATGCAGTTCAAGGGACAGTGAAAACCAGCTAGAGCTTTCAGTGCTGGCAGCTTTCCTGTGGGCGCAATCTCTGGACGTTTCCAATTGGCAGCCGGGCTCTGCCAGAGAGAGATACAGAGTGTTGCCCCATTAGGAAGCAATGCTTTAGCAGAGCGCGAATGTCTGTGTGGCAGCGAATGCAGTTCCAAGGGACAGTGAAAACCAGCTAGAGCTTTCAGTGCTGGCAGCTTTCTGTGGGCGCAATCTCTGGACGTTTCCAATTTGGCAGCCGGGCTCTGCCAGAGAGAGATACAGAGTGTTGCCCCATTAGGAAGCAATGCTTTAGCAGAGCGCGAATGTCTGTGTGGCAGCGAATGCAGTTCCAAGGGACAGTGAAAACCAGCTAGAGCTTTCAGTGCTGGCAGCTTTCCTGTGGGCGCAATCTCTGGACGTTTCCAATTTGGCAGCCGGGCTCTGCCAGAGAGAGATACAGAGTGTTGCCCCATTACGAAGCAATGCTTTAGCAGAGCGCGAATGTCTGTGTGGCAGCGAATGCAGTTCCAAGGGACAGTGAAAACCAGCTAGAGCTTTCAGTGCTGGCAGCTTTCCTGTGGGCGCAATGTCTGGGACGTTTCCAATTTGGCAGCCGGGCTCTGCCAGAGAGAGATACAGAGTGTTGCCCCATTACGAAGCAATGCTTTAGCAGAGCGCGAATGTCTGTGTGGCAGCGAATGCAGTTCCAAGGGACAGTGAAAACCAGCTAGAGCTTTCAGTGCTGGCAGCTTTCCTGTGGGCGCAATCTCTGGACGTTTCCAATTTGGCAGCCGGGCTCTGCCAGAGAGAGATACAGAGTGTTGCCCCATTACGAAGCAATGCTTTAGCAGAGCGCGAATGTCTGTGTGGCAGCGAATGCAGTTCCAAGGGACAGTGAAAACCAGCTAGAGCTTTCAGTGCTGGCAGCTTTCCTGTGGGCGCAATCTCTGGACGTTTCCAATTTAGCAGCCGGGCTCTGCCAGAGAGAGATACAGAGTGTTGCCCCATTACGAAGCAATGCTTTAGCAGAGCGCGAATGTCTGTGTGGCAGCGAATGCAGTTCCAAGGGACAGTGAAAACCAGCTAGAGCTTTCAGTGCTGGCATCTTTCCTGTGGGCCCAATCTCTGGACGTTTCCAATTTGGCAGCCGGGCTCTGCCAGAGAGAGATACAGAGTGTTGCCCCATTAGGAAGCAATGCTTTAGCAGAGCGCGAATGTCTGTGTGGCAGCGAATGCAGTTCCAAGGGACAGTGAAAACCAGCTAGAGCTTTCAGTGCTGGCAGCTTTCCTGTGGGCGCAATCTCTGGACGTTTCCAATTTGGCAGCCGGGCTCTGCCAGAGAGAGATACAGAGTGTTGCCCCATTACGAAGCAATGCTTTAGCAGAGCGCGAATGTCTGTGTGGCAGCGAATGCAGTTCCAAGGGACAGTGAAAACCAGCTAGAGCTTTCAGTGCTGGCAGCTTTCCTGTGGGCGCAATCTCTGGACGTTTCCAATTTGGCAGCCGGGCTCTGCCAGAGAGAGATACAGAGTGTTGCCCCATTACGAAGCAATGCTTTAGCAGAGCGCGAATGTCTGTGTGGCAGCGAATGCAGTTCCAAGGGACAGTGAAAACCAGCTAGAGCTTTCAGTGCTGGCAGCTTTCCTGTGGGCGCAATCTCTGGACGTTTCCAATTTGGCAGCCGGGCTCTGCCAGAGAGAGATACAGAGTGTTGCCCCATTACGAAGCAATGCTTTAGCAGAGCGCGAATGTCTGTGTGGCAGCGAATGCAGTTCCAAGGGACAGTGAAAACCAGCTAGAGCTTTCAGTGCTGGCAGCTTTCCTGTGGGCGCAATCTCTGGACGTTTCCAATTTGGCAGCCGGGCTCTGCCAGAGAGAGATACAGAGTGTTGCCCCATTACGAAGCAATGCTTTAGCAGAGCGCGAATGTCTGTGTGGCAGCGAATGCAGTTCCAAGGGACAGTGAAAACCAGCTAGAGCTTTCAGTGCTGGCAGCTTTCCTGTGGGCGCAATCTCTGGACGTTTCCAATTTGGCAGCCGGGCTCTGCCAGAGAGAGATACAGAGTGTTGCCCCATTACGAAGCAATGCTTTAGCAGAGCGCGAATGTCTGTGTGGCAGCGAATGCAGTTCCAAGGGACAGTGAAAACCAGCTAGAGCTTTCAGTGCTGGCAGCTTTCCTGTGGGCGCAATCTCTGGACGTTTCCAATTTGGCAGCCGGGCTCTGCCAGAGAGAGATACAGAGTGTTGCCCCATTAGGAAGCAATGCTTTAGCAGAGCGCGAATGTCTGTGTGGCAGCGAATGCAGTTCCAAGGGACAGTGAAAACCAGCTAGAGCTTTCAGTGCTGGCAGCTTTCCTGTGGGCGCAATCTCTGGACGTTTCCAATTTGGCAGCCGGGCTCTGCCAGAGAGAGATACAGAGTGTTGCCCCATTAGGAAGCAATGCTTTAGCAGAGCGCGAATGTCTGTGTGGCAGCGAATGCAGTTCCAAGGGACAGTGAAAACCAGCTAGAGCTTTCAGTGCTGGCAGCTTTCCTGTGGGCGCAATCTCTGGACGTTTCCAATTTGGCAGCCGGGCTCTGCCAGAGAGAGATACAGAGTGTTGCCCCATTAGGAAGCAATGCTTTAGCAGAGCGCGAATGTCTGTGTGGCAGCGAATGCAGTTCCAAGGGACAGTGAAAACCAGCTAGAGCTTTCAGTGCTGGCAGCTTTCCTGTGGGCGCAATCTCTGGACGTTTCCAATTTGGCAGCCGGGCTCTGCCAGAGAGAGATACAGAGTGTTGCCCCATTACGAAGCAATGCTTTAGCAGAGCGCGAATGTCTGTGTGGCAGCGAATGCAGTTCCAAGGGACAGTGAAAACCAGCTAGAGCTTTCAGTGCTGGCAGCTTTCCTGTGGGCGCAATGTCTGGACGTTTCCAATTTGGCAGCCGGGCTCTGCCAGAGAGAGATACAGAGTGTTGCCCCATTACGAAGCAATGCTTTAGCAGAGCGCGAATGTCTGTGTGGCAGCGAATGCAGTTCCAAGGGACAGTGAAAACCAGCTAGAGCTTTCAGTGCTGGCAGCTTTCCTGTGGGCGCAATGTCTGGACGTTTCCAATTTGGCAGCCGGGCTCTGCCAGAGAGAGATACAGAGTGTTGCCCCATTACGAAGCAATGCTTTAGCAGAGCGCGAATGTCTGTGTGGCAGCGAATGCAGTTCCAAGGGACAGTGAAAACCAGCTAGAGCTTTCAGTGCTGGCAGCTTTCCTGTGGGCGCAATCTCTGGACGTTTCCAATTTGGCAGCCGGGCTCTGCCAGAGAGAGATACAGAGTGTTGCCCCATTACGAAGCAATGCTTTAGCAGAGCGCGAATGTCTGTGTGGCAGCGAATGCAGTTCCAAGGGACAGTGAAAACCAGCTAGAGCTTTCAGTGCTGGCAGCTTTCCTGTGGGCGCAATCTCTGGACGTTTCCAATTTAGCAGCCGGGCTCTGCCAGAGAGAGATACAGAGTGTTGCCCCATTACGAAGCAATGCTTTAGCAGAGCGCGAATGTCTGTGTGGCAGCGAATGCAGTTCCAAGGGACAGTGAAAACCAGCTAGAGCTTTCAGTGCTGGCATCTTTCCTGTGGGCGCAATCTCTGGACGTTTCCAATTTGGCAGCCGGGCTCTGCCAGAGAGAGATACAGAGTGTTGCCCCATTAGGAAGCAATGCTTTAGCAGAGCGCGAATGTCTGTGTGGCAGCGAATGCAGTTCCAAGGGACAGTGAAAACCAGCTAGAGCTTTCAGTGCTGGCAGCTTTCCTGTGGGCGCAATCTCTGGACGTTTCCAATTTGGCAGCCGGGCTCTGCCAGAGAGAGATACAGAGTGTTGCCCCATTACGAAGCAATGCTTTAGCAGAGCGCGAATGTCTGTGTGGCAGCGAATGCAGTTCCAAGGGACAGTGAAAACCAGCTAGAGCTTTCAGTGCTGGCAGCTTTCCTGTGGGCGCAATCTCTGGACGTTTCCAATTTGGCAGCCGGGCTCTGCCAGAGAGAGATACAGAGTGTTGCCCCATTACGAAGCAATGCTTTAGCAGAGCGCGAATGTCTGTGTGGCAGCGAATGCAGTTCCAAGGGACAGTGAAAACCAGCTAGAGCTTTCAGTGCTGGCAGCTTTCCTGTGGGCGCAATCTCTGGACGTTTCCAATTTGGCAGCCGGGCTCTGCCAGAGAGAGATACAGAGTGTTGCCCCATTACGAAGCAATGCTTTAGCAGAGCGCGAATGTCTGTGTGGCAGCGAATGCAGTTCCAAGGGACAGTGAAAACCAGCTAGAGCTTTCAGTGCTGGCAGCTTTCCTGTGGGCGCAATCTCTGGACGTTTCCAATTTGGCAGCCGGGCTCTGCCAGAGAGAGATACAGAGTGTTGCCCCATTACGAAGCAATGCTTTAGCAGAGCGCGAATGTCTGTGTGGCAGCGAATGCAGTTCCAAGGGACAGTGAAAACCAGCTAGAGCTTTCAGTGCTGGCAGCTTTCCTGTGGGCGCAATCTCTGGACGTTTCCAATTTGGCAGCCGGGCTCTGCCAGAGAGAGATACAGAGTGTTGCCCCATTACGAAGCAATGCTTTAGCAGAGCGCGAATGTCTGTGTGGCAGCGAATGCAGTTCCAAGGGACAGTGAAAACCAGCTAGAGCTTTCAGTGCTGGCAGCTTTCCTGTGAGCGCAATCTCTGGACGTTTCCAATTTGGCAGCCGGGCTCTGCCAGAGAGAGATACAGAGTGTTGCCCCATTACGAAGCAATGCTTTAGCAGAGCGCGAATGTCTGTGTGGCAGCGAATGCAGTTCCAAGGGACAGTGAAAACCAGCTAGAGCTTTCAGTGCTGGCAGCTTTCCTGTGGGCGCAATCTCTGGACGTTTCCAATTTGGCAGCCGGGCTCTGCCAGAGAGAGATACAGAGTGTTGCCCAATTACCAAGTTAAGCTTTAGCAGAGCGCGAATGTCTGTGTGGCAGCGAATGCAGTTCCAAGGGACAGTGAAAACCAGCTAGAGCTTTCAGTGCTGGCAGCTTTCCTGTGGGCGCAATCTCTGGACGTTTCCAATTTGGCAGCCGGGCTCTGCCAGAGAGAGATACAGAGTGTTGCCCCATTACGAAGCAATGCTTTAGCAGAGCGCGAATGTCTGTGTGGCAGCGAATGCAGTTCCAAGGGACAGTGAAAACCAGCTAGAGCTTTCAGTGCTGGCAGCTTTCCTGTGGGCGCAATGTCTGGACGTTTCCAATTTGGCAGCCGGGCTCTGCCAGAGAGAGATACAGAGTGTTGCCCCATTACGAAGCAATGCTTTAGCAGAGCGCGAATGTCTGTGTGGCAGCGAATGCAGTTCCAAGGGACAGTGAAAACCAGCTAGAGCTTTCAGTGCTGGCAGCTTTCCTGTGGGCGCAATCTCTGGACGTTTCCAATTTGGCAGCCGGGCTCTGCCAGAGAGAGATACAGAGTGTTGCCCCATTAGGAAGCAATGCTTTAGCAGAGCGCGAATGTCTGTGTGGCAGCGAATGCAGTTCCAAGGGACAGTGAAAACCAGCTAGAGCTTTCAGTGCTGGCAGCTTTCCTGTGGGCGCAATCTCTGGACGTTTCCAATTTGGCAGCCGGGCTCTGCCAGAGAGAGATACAGAGTGTTGCCCCATTACGAAGCAATGCTTTAGCAGAGCGCAAATGTCTGTGTGGCAGCGAATGCAGTTCCAAGGGACAGTGAAAACCAGCTAGAGCTTTCAGTGCTGGCATCTTTCCTGTGGGCCCAATCTCTGGACGTTTCCAATTTGGCAGCCGGGCTCTGCCAGAGAGAGATACAGAGTGTTGCCCCATTAGGAAGCAATGCTTTAGCAGAGCGCGAATGTCTGTGTGGCAGCGAATGCAGTTCCAAGGGACAGTGAAAACCAGCTAGAGCTTTCAGTGCTGGCAGCTTTCCTGTGGGCGCAATCTCTGGACGTTTCCAATTTGGCAGCCGGGCTCTGCCAGAGAGAGATACAGAGTGTTGCCCCATTACGAAGCAATGCTTTAGCAGAGCGCGAATGTCTGTGTGGCAGCGAATGCAGTTCCAAGGGACAGTGAAAACCAGCTAGAGCTTTCAGTGCTGGCAGCTTTCCTGTGGGCGCAATCTCTGGACGTTTCCAATTTGGCAGCCGGACTCTGCCAGAGAGAGATACAGAGTGTTGCCCCATTAGGAAGCAATGCTTTAGCAGAGCGCGAATGTCTGTGTGGCAGCGAATGCAGTTCCAAGGGACAGTGAAAACCAGCTAGAGCTTTCAGTGCTGGCAGCTTTCCTGTGGGCGCAATCTCTGGACGTTTCCAATTTGGCAGCCGGGCTCTGCCAGAGAGAGATACAGAGTGTTGCCCCATTACGAAGCAATGCTTTAGCAGAGCGCGAATGTCTGTGTGGCAGCGAATGCAGTTCCAAGGGACAGTGAAAACCAGCTAGAGCTTTCAGTGCTGGCAGCTTTCCTGTGGGCGCAATCTCTGGACGTTTCCAATATGGCAGCCGGGCTCTGCCAGAGAGAGATACAGAGTGTTGCCCAATTGCCAAGTTAAGCTTTAGCAGAGCGCGAATGTCTGTGTGGCAGCGAATGCAGTTCCAAGGGACAGTGAAAACCAGCTAGAGCTTTCAGTGCTGGCAGCTTTCCTGTGGGCGCAATCTCTGGACGTTTCCAATTTGGCAGCCGGGCTCTGCCAGAGAGAGATACAGAGTGTTGCCCCATTAGGAAGCAATGCTTTAGCAGAGCGCGAATGTCTGTGTGGCAGCGAATGCAGTTCCAAGGGACAGTGAAAACCAGCTAGAGCTTTCAGTGCTGGCAGCTTTCCTGTGGGCGCAATGTCTGGACGTTTCCAATTTGGCAGCCGGGCTCTGCCAGAGAGAGATACAGAGTGTTGCCCCATTAGGAAGCAATGCTTTAGCAGAGCGCGAATGTCTGTGTGGCAGCGAATGCAGTTCCAAGGGACAGTGAAAACCAGCTAGAGCTTTCAGTGCTGGCAGCTTTCCTGTGGGCGCAATCTCTGGACGTTTCCAATTTGGCAGCCGGGCTCTGCCAGAGAGAGATACAGAGTGTTGCCCCATTACGAAGCAATGCTTTAGCAGAGCGCGAATGTCTGTGTGGCAGCGAATGCAGTTCCAAGGGACAGTGAAAACCAGCTAGAGCTTTCAGTGCTGGCAGCTTTCCTGTGGGCGCAATGTCTGGACGTTTCCAATTTGGCAGCCGGGCTCTGCCAGAGAGAGATACAGAGTGTTGCCCCATTACGAAGCAATGCTTTAGCAGAGCGCGAATGTCTGTGTGGCAGCGAATGCAGTTCCAAGGGACAGTGAAAACCAGCTAGAGCTTTCAGTGCTGGCAGCTTTCCTGTGGGCGCAATCTCTGGACGTTTCCAATTTGGCAGCCGGGCTCTGCCAGAGAGAGATACAGAGTGTTGCCCCATTAGGAAGCAATGCTTTAGCAGAGCGCGAATGTCTGTGTGGCAGCGAATGCAGTTCCAAGGGACAGTGAAAACCAGCTAGAGCTTTCAGTGCTGGCAGCTTTCCTGTGGGCGCAATCTCTGGACGTTTCCAATTTGGCAGCCGGGCTCTGCCAGAGAGAGGTACAGAGTGTTGCCCCATTACGAAGCAATGCTTTAGCAGAGCGCGAATGTCTGTGTGGCAGCAAATGCAGTTCCAAGGGACAGTGAAAACCAGCTAGAGCTTTCAGTGCTGGCAGCTTTCCTGTGGGCGCAATCTCTGGACGTTTCCAATTTGGCAGCCGGGCTCTGCCAGAGAGAGATACAGAGTGTTGCCCCATTACGAAGCAATGCTTTAGCAGAGCGCGAACGTCTGTGTGGCAGCGAATGCAGTTCCAAGGGACAGTGAAAACCAGCTAGAGCTTTCAGTGCTGGCAGCTTTCCTGTGGGCGCAATCTCTGGACGTTTCCAATTTGGCAGCCGGGCTCTGCCAGAGAGAGATACAGAGTGTTGCCCCATTACGAAGCAATGCTTTAGCAGAGCGCGAATGTCTGTGTGGCAGCGAATGCAGTTCCAAGGGACAGTGAAAACCAGCTAGAGCTTTCAGTGCTGGCAGCTTTCCTGTGGGCGCAATCTCTGGACGTTTCCAATTTGGCAGCCGGGCTCTGCCAGAGAGAGATACAGAGTGTTGCCCCATTACGAAGCAAT